>NW_015542453.1:400769-481149 GCF_001515605.1 Sinocyclocheilus anshuiensis
TAGTTTTGAGCAAGAATGCTTTAAATTGATCAAGAGTGACCATAAAGACAGTTATATCATTACAAAAGATTTTAATTTCAAATGTTACATAAGAAATGAATCAGCAGATCAGCATATTAGAATGTTTTCTAAAAGGATCATGTGACACTGGAGTAATGGCTGCTGAAAATTCAGCTTTGCCATCACAGGAATAAATTACATTTAAAATTGTTGAAATAGAAAACAGTTATTTTGTATTGCAATAATATTTCACAATCTCACTGTTTTACTGTATTTTTAATTGAACAAATGTAGCCTTGGTGAGCATACGAAGAAAAATACAAAACTTTTGAATGGCAGTGTATGTGACAACACAGATTTGTAAATCTAAACACCCGGCCTGTTATAGTTCAAACAAAAATACATGGTTGAGAAAACAAGCAGTAGGTCCTATAATTGTAGACTTTGGGACCAAAAGGTTAACCATCGAGTGAATTATAATGACGAGCAAGGTGTTAAATGTTTACTTTGAGTAAAAAATATACACATATAGCCCCTACCGTTTCAGCAAGGATGGCTAGACTTTCCCTCAGAGCAAAGAAACCAGACACAGGTCCCGTGTGATGGTATCTGAAACACAGTTTAGTGTTAACTTTAGACAATCCTTAACTCAATCCTCTACTAAACTCAATTCATGGAGGGCCACTGCCCTGCAGAGTTTAGCTTCTACTCTAATTAAATGCACCTGATCCAGGTAATCAAGTCCTTCAGGTTTATTTAAAAACTACAGTATGGTAAGTGTGTTGGAACTAAACTCTCCAGGACCAGGCACTGCAGGAATTGAGTTTTGCAACCATGCTCTACTAGGTCTCACAAGAGCAACAGTTTGCATTTACAGTACTTACGTTCTTTCTGGCTTGCCATCATTGCCCCAGTAATTGGATAAGTGGGTCATATCAAGAAGGTAGGATACTGGCTTTGCTTTCCTGTTAAACATCTTGTGGCTATATCACATTTGAGAAGAAATGTATAACGTTTTTAAATGTTTGAATGATTCAATGTGTGCAAGCACAAACATTTCTTCTCACCATGCTCTTTCACTGAATGAAATTGGTGCTGTGCCGGGTGGAGCATTCAAGGCTTTTTGGGAACCAGTATAGAGAATATCAATATCTATGAAGGAAAAAGGTTTGAGGAGTTGAATTCAATCCACACGCTTTTGCACGGAGATTTAGAATATGGACTTGGTAAATAACATTGTGGTTTCATGCTCATAAAATTTCATATTTAAATAACTTAATATTTTGATCCACTCACTTTGTTGGTCCATTAAAAGCGGTGCCGCTCCGAGTGATGCCACTGAATCCACTAAGAGCAAACAGTTGTATCTGTATAGACAAAACCATGCGAGAGAGGTATATGAAGTTAAGGATAGCTTGAAAAGAGGATTTGGGGGAGCAGTAGACAATACAGATATTTAACTTTAAAATTCTTAGAGCACAGGTTCTTTCCAATGTTGTATATGTGTAAAATACTAGAGTAGGCTACTAGTAATGAAAAACATGTAATGTAAAATACTAGTAATACTGTATACTTGTAGAAATTAACCTTTTATTTTACCTTTACTTAACATTTGTCTTAAAGGGGTCATAGGATGCCCATTTTCCACAAGTTGATATGATTCTTTAGGGTCTTAATGAAAAGTCTAACATAGTTTGGTTAAAAATTTTCAATGGTAGTGTAAAAAACCCTTTTTTAACCCTGTCAAAAACAGCTCTTTTCAGATCAAGCCGTTTTTGTAGCATTTCCCTTTAAATGTTAATGAGCTTTGTTGACCCCGCCCCTCTCTTCCGAGCTGCTCTCAGAGAGACTGTTTACTTTAGCCGCATTCTAATTAGCACATTATTAGGAAAGGCGATTTGCAAAGATTCATTACAAAACATTATACTCACTTCTTCTGTAGATGAGGCTGGATCATGAATGATTCGCGCGAACATAGACGAATTTATGTAGATCGGGGCGCATTCCCTTCAGAAACAATGTAATCCACTGTGAGTTCAGCGGCTCAGATGTCGGGAGTAAATGACGACTGCTATGTTCATTATTACATCCAACAACGGAACACCTCAATCGCTTAGGAGTCATTCTTGTCTACATCTGCTCCAGCGGTGAAACAATGGCGGACTGATGACAGCTCACTCAGGGCGGGTCTAAGGTAAGACGCCAGTCCAGTCTGTGCTGAAACGCTACTGTCACTCAAACTATCGTGGGAGGGGTCTGTCTGTGTGACGTCACACAGACAGGCATCTGAGATCGACTCGATTTGAGAAAGGGGAAAACATTTAACCAGATTAAAAAAAAACACTGGGTGGATTTTTATCATTATAGGGTGGTTGTGTAAACACTGCCAACACACATTTCAGTTCAAACAACTTGTAAAAGTGCATGTAGCATCATATGACCCCTTTAAATATTTCTTTCTATTTGATATATTTATTTATTTTTAACAAATAATCAATTGTCAGAAGTGTATTTGAAAAGTGTGCACCAATCAGAAATTTTTGCATGTAAAAAAAAGATTTTACAAAAAAGCACTAGAAGTTGCATAGTAACTTGTGCAACAGTGATTGTAGAATATTCTTACTTGTGACAAATATCACCAACGCCGTCCACTGGGTGCACCAGACCAGCTGATGACTCTCCATGTGTGAGAAAGAAGAGAACTGGCTTATGTTTAGCCAGAGCCTATAGAATGTAAAATGCTGGTTATAGAGCAGGGGTTTGCTTTACCAACTTAAAGTGGCATATGGAATTGAAATATGTATATCACTAATAGTGTAGTTATCAAGTAGTTTCACCTGTTCAATTTCTGCATTTGTAAAATGTCCTCCAGGTGTTTTAACCAAGGTGTGAACCTTTGCACCTGGGAAAACAGAAAGATGTTAAAGAGTAAGCATGCTCTCATATCCTCTACAAATAAGGGTGGATTTCTAGAGAACGCCAGTGGGCTGGCATTATTTTTATTATTAGTTTTATACCCATCCGCTCAGAAATTTCTGCAACTCGTTCTCCCCAGATTCCATTGATGGCAACGAGAACGCTTTCTCCAGGCTCCACAATGTTGAAGAGTGCACACTCCATCGCTGTGTGTCCAGAGCCACTCATGGCCAGTGTCATGTTGTTACTGGTCTGAAAAGCGTACTGGATTCCCTTCTTGATATCATTCATAATCTATGACAAAATATGTGCAGTGACTGTTAGAATCCTCCAAACATCCAAGTTTCCTCAAATGCAGCTCTGAAACCAAAATTACACACGTTTTTTTGGCCTAGATCAGGGCTGTCCAAACTCTGTCCTGGAGGGCCGGTGTCCTGCAGAGTTTAGCTCCAACTTGCCTCAACACACCTGACTAGAAGTTTCTATGCCTAGTAAGAGCTTGATTAACTGGTTCAGGTGTGTTTAATTAGGGTTGGAGCTAAACTCTGCAGGACACCGGACCGAGTTTGGACAGCCCTGGCCTAGATCTATTAATCAGTTATTCCAACATTTGATTTGAAAAACTTGATTCATTTGGATTTTTTTTTTTTCAAAAATAAATAAAAAATGAAGCTATTTGGAGATTCTGCTGCTGTTAAAAAAAATGTCATTTGACATGATTAATTGAATACTTAAACTTTACTAAATATAGCTTTTTATAGAAAGGTTTTATAAGTATAGGCTATATATATAAATATTTAAAGAATAGCCTACATAGGCCAAAGCATTTAAAGATGATGACGGTTTTGAAAGGAAATATTTATTTTTTGTTTTGTAACTTTTTGCTTGGCTAAACTACAGATCTTTACATGTATTTTGATCATTAAATTATTGTTTGTAACGCTATTTTAATGAAACCACCAAGAATACAAATATTAGATTTTTAACAACATGCTACGTGTGTGTTTTAAGCTAGATTTTCTTAGAAAACGTTTTTTTGCCATCGATCCATATTAAAGTTGTAAAATGCATTTGTGCGTAAAAATTTAGCGTGAGATTTACCCCGAACATTTCCGAGTGCATGTGACCTATTATAGGTCTCCCTCCTGCTGCTAAAACGCGAGGCGGCACATTGGAGGGTCCTGGTCCAAACAGGTACCGGAATGGAGCCTCGAGCGGCCGGAGCATGCACGCTGGTGGTGGGATGGTGACAGAGGACATCCCGCGATGGACGCCGTGTTTGGTGGACTGCGCGCTTTCCAAAGGAACCTGCTGCCTCAAGCGCGCACACCTGGATAGGACGCTCCTCGGCATCATGTTTCCTCTCTCTGCTGTTAGTTAGAAAGACAAAACTTTGCGTTTGTCCAACATTTTAAACAAACGGGTCTTTGACCCCTGGAACACAGAGCAACATGCGTCATGCTTTTGGCACAAAATGCCCCCGCCCTTCCATCTTCCAAACAAGGTATAACGGTCCAGAGGTGGATATGAGAGATGTAATGAGCGAGATAACAAAATAGAAGAGGGTGGTTGCCTAAAGATAGAGAGGGTGTCCTGTATTATTATGTAAGGCTGTATGTTTTTGTTTTCTCGTCCTTTCGTCTTTAAATCAATATTTTAATCCTTAGTTTCCTGACACCTCACAAAAATACTTTCACAGAACACACGTGTTTATCTGAACTTTTTCACAGAGTTGAACTGCCCTGTGCCTTCAATTAGTCAAGGGATTTAAATCGAGTATTGCATTTTTTAATATCCATATTTATCCGTATTTTTAAGTATAAGTGAGTTTCATAGCCTACTGTTTAAGTTATCTTTAAAAACCCTGTAGTAATATCTTTCCCTCTTCAGGTAAAAAGAAAAATCTAGAAACATATAAGGACTGCATTTGAAAAAACTATCAAACAAACAAATAAATAATCAGACAAATAGACAAAAAGTGAGTTTTGTTTACATCCTGGTGAGGTGCTCTATTGATTCATTCACTCTCCACTTGTTTACCAGCTCAGAGAAGGAGTGTACCTTTTTCAATACAGTTGATTGGCTGATGTGAAGAAACACACACACACACACACTGATAAGACCAACTCACATTTCATTTGTCCCTCACATAGTCAGTGCAGCACATGGTATTAAATGTGAGCATGTTAGTGTAGACATGACTATTGCACACAAACTTTAAGCAATTTTGTTATTTTAAGAATCATTTGATTTTGTGGTTTTAACACAAAATATACAGCTAAACTAAAACTCATTTTTATATTGCCTAAGAACTAATTTAGGTAATATCTAATATATAATGGAAAACATGAAGTTGTTTACATTATTTGCATTTGAATCACTAATTTCTAAGAAAGTCTGTATCTGGTAGTAAGTTTGTATTTTTGTGTGATTTGTTTGAAGGACAATTGCACCCAAAATTGAAATACACTGAATTCAGGCCATCCCAGATTTAGATGAGATTGTTTCTTAATCAGAGCAGATTTGGACAACTTGAGCATTTCATCATTTGCTCACTAATGGATCCTCTGCAGTGAATGGGTGCCATCAGAATGTGAGTCCAAACGGCTGATAAAAACATCACAATAATCCACAAGTGATCCACACCACTCCAGTCCAGGCCATCAATTAATGTCTTGTGAAGCAAAAAGCTGCGTGTTTGTAAGAAACAGTCATTAAGGATTTTTAACTCTAAACCAGTGGTCTCAAACTCAATTCCTGGAAAGCTCCAACTAAACTGTGCAGAGCTGTGGCCCTCCAGGATTTGAGATTGAGACCAATGCTCTAAACTGTCACTTCTGTCCTCTATCCATAATAACACTTTCTCCAGTAAAAAAAAAACAACCAACATATTTGTTTAGAACTGTTTTGGACTGTCTTGGCTTATAAACAATGCTTGATCTGTGCATATTTCTCTCCTAATTCAGACAAGAATGACTTTTTCACTAAAGAAAAATATATTATTGGATAGAGGACTCGTATTTTAGCTAGAAGCAACGGTTAAATTATGCATTAATGATGGATTTGTTTCTTACAAACACAGATTTTCACTTCCCAAGTAATTAACTGATGGACTGGTGTCGAGTGGTTTACTTGTGGATTATTGTGATGTATTTATCAGCTGTTCTGACGGCACCCATTCACTGCAGAGGATCCATTGGTGAGCAAGTGATATAATGCTAAATTTTCCCAGTTTGTTCCCATGAAGAACCAAACTCATCTAAATTTTGGATGGCCTGAGGGAGACTACATTTCATTCTTGAAAAAAAAAAAAACATTCTTGGATAAACTATTCCTTTTTTAATATTCAACTATTTAATCTTACCATATTTATATAACTAACAAAGTCTTGAACATGAATAGATTGTACTGTTCCCATTCAGTACAAAAATGCTTACTCTGTACAAAAGTACCTGATCAGAACATAGTGATTCTCTAAAAAAAAAGTTGTGTGTCATAGGAAGCAGATGCTGATGTCAGAGCAGGGACTTTGACCAGAGCACTGGTCCCCATCACTTATCCTGCAGTAAATAATTCGTCTGCACAGTAAATAAGTGGAAACGCAATGTTTACCCTTGTGTGCCCTTTGCACTGTGGTGGGGCTCAAACACCCACTTCACAGGCCAGAGTAAGAGACCGAAGCGGCTCAACTCTTGCCATGCTTTTGTGAAAGACGGGACATGTACCCTGGTCTGATGTAACGCCAATAGAGCAATGGAGATGTTCAGGCAGACATAGATGACCTTGACCCTACTAAACTACAATTCAAAAACTAATTAAAAAAAGTGTGTTTGTCAGGTACCATTTAAATTGACGTCCTTGCGTAATATAGTGAGCAGAATGTCAGCTGCCCAGTAGATGGGGCTGTTCTGCTCAGTCCATTTTAGTCCATTGAAGTTATAACATTTTTTATTTGACTTTAGTACAATATAAATTAATCTTCAAAAGAAATGTAAGAACATTGTCTTGTTCTTGCTTATTATGGAAGCCTGGTTATGCATCAGAGTGAAAAAACGTAATGGTGTCTTTATATCATATTTTAAACCATCTCAAAAATTGTATTTACCTTTTTAATTTTTGCTTTTAAATTTGAATAAGGTTCCATAAATAATGCAACTGTGATTCTTTTTTCATTATTATTATTAGTCCACTACAGTTCAGTTTTGTCACTTACACCCAATAAGCAGGATATACCTACCATAAAGGACCTTAATGGACCCTCCTTGTCATACAACCTGTTTCAGCATTCCCTGTTGTCCCCGCTTGACACTGTTCCTAGTACAATCAATATTCCTTTGTACAGATATCAGTGAAATTGACACGGATGTACAAAAATATTGTTCATGTACTGTTTAAAAATTTGGGGTTGTTAGGCTAAATGATTCTTTCTTTTAAAGAAGTCACCAAGGCTGCATTTATAATACAGTACAATACAAAATACAGTAAATACAGTTTTCTATATTAATTTATTTTAAAATGCAATCTATTACAGTCTTCAGTGTCAGATCGAAAGCTAAAAAGAACAGCATTTATTTAAAATTTAAATCTTTTGTGAATATCTTTACCATAACTTTTGACCAATTTAATGCATCTTTTCTGAATAAAAGTATTAATTTCTTTTTTTTTAAATACTGACCGCAACTTTTGAACTGTAGTGTACATTTCAGGTCTTTTTTTTTCTTTAAGTGAACCTGACTTGTTTGTCTCCTTGCATAAGCTTAGCTGGCCCTCAGCCTTCATAATGAGTCCATTGAGAGGGTCTGTGCTGTGCATGCAGAGACACAAACCCTACCGGCTGAGCTTAGAATTTCAAAGGAGCTTTTTGTGCTTTTAACACTGTGGTTTGTATTCGTGGACACAGAAGCAAATCCATGAACTGTGGTCTTTTTTAAGAGTGTCTGTCCTGTGATGCTGTTATTATCAGTGTGTGGCTCTCAGGCTCTCTTTTCTCCTCTCTCTCCCTCCGTTCCTCCCTCCCACTCCCTGTGCTGCATCCATACCGCTAGCTCCCTCACTGATCAGCATCCTTGGCTCCACCATAAGAGCCATTTTGTGTTAGGCTGAAGAAACACTGTCTCTCAGCGCATCCCCACATCCATTAACCCCTCCCTCGGCTTCCTGACGCACCACTGCGTACCAGGCCCTGCAAAACCAGACTCCCTCAGTCTGATGGTCTTGCCAGGGGGGGGGCTCCACCTGCATTGATGGTGCTGAGCTAGGGAGAGGCTGAGAGTCTATAGGAAAAAATAAAACAACTGGGTGAGGAAGAAGACGGCGGATGGAAGCAGACTTGATGGAATAACCCACTGCTGTCCGCAATCTCAACAGGATATTGCCATCAGGAATCAGGTATGCGAGATCTTGATTCTTGATTGTTGTTTGTGTGTTTTAAAACCATTGTTTTTCATGTCTCTTATGAGAATAAGGAGGGTGGTGCACTATGCCACTGTTGTCCTGTCTGGAAAGCCACGGAGAGTCTGTTGAAATACAAAAGAGTAAGCAGAAAATGGAAAAGATCTTGAAGGAGATGTTATTTTTTATATATATATATAAAAAAGAAGATATATGGAGAATTATTTAGGCTATTTAATCTTGTATTTGATCTTGTACTATCATACTATTTGAAGACTTAGCCTATATACTAGGCTATAAATGTATTTATTATTATTATTGGATATCAAAAGACATTTAATGTAAAATTACTTTATTCGGTCTTATTTACATGCATTGACAGTTTTGAGACTGGCTATGGTGCTGAAGGATGATGTTTATGTTGGCAGGGTGAGGCCGTGTCATGAAATCTGGGCCTTTTTCATAATTAAAATGTTTTCAGTTTCAAAGGCCAGACAGATTAAACGGATAATTACAGAGGGAAAGTATCATCTATGAATATAGAGCTTTTTTTTTTATTAGATGCGTTACTGAGGGTGAATACAGTGCGCGCTAATATTTAAGGATCAGGAAACGATTTACTTATTAAATATCAGAAATTCGAAATTAAATTCTGTATGTTTGCCTGTATTCTGCTCTGAACTAAAGATCCTGACAAAATATTGCCATAGTAATAGACGCGTCACACTTCTTTTACACTCCAAGTCTACCGCGACGCGATACGATGAAACGTTCTGAATTCGCGCTTATACAGTGTAACTAGATGATGACGATGATGTAAATGCGTAGATTTTGTCGATTATATTGGGAGCGTTCCTGCATGTCGCGACGCTGGCAGTGTGTATTGGGTGTTGCTGCCGCATCTCAGCATCTACGCAGAGGCAGCTCTAAATATAAACAGTTGGTATACATATGTATATATGATAACCTTGTTTTGTATAGCTGGTTTGCTTAATAACCGTTGAAACGCTTTCATTGCGTTTGTTTTGCCGGCTGAGCTGAAGCGGACGCAAACGCGCGTCCATCACAGCTGATTAATGACTAAACAGGCTGACGGTCAGGGCAGCCATTTTCAGGAGACTGTGAGGGCTGTATGTGATAAATAACATTTGCTCAATGCGCCGGTTTGTGTACAAACGTATCTATGAATTTGTTTCTCTCGAAGGATGGCACTTAGCCCAGTCTTTTTTCTGGAGAGAGATAGTGTATATACAAATGTTGTCCAAATTCATCCAGCTAGCCTACATTTTATTTTTAATTCTGAATATTTCACTATGGGTGGGTATCCCATATTAAGTTGCCAATAAAAATGAAGGGAAAAAATAACCGGTGTAAATGAACAGGATAATTTTCCATATTAACTGTTGCAATAAATAGCCTATATATGTTTCAGTCTATTTTCCATTGTAGGCCTATTTCTAAATCATTTTTATTCCTGGCACCTAAAGTAAATTTGATGATTCTTCTTAGAAAAGAAGAAACTAATCCAGTTTTTCTAATCCATCAGCATGATTGAAACCATGATTTGCAGAATCAAAGAATTTACATTTAACTTGACCCAGTTCCATTTTTTTGACAGTCTTTTAAACGGATTACTCTATCCATAGTAGGACAGTTATTAAATGGGTTATGGTGGATGTCATAGTCTTTTGTACAGACTAGAGTTGTTAAAATCAATTGCCACTGACTCAAGAGTTTATTTTTAAGATGTTTTACAGTATGCAGGTCATTGTAACAGACAGTATGCAATTCCAACATTTATAAACAATCACAATCAATGTGTGGTTGAAACCCATATGATGAAACAGGAGAATGTAAATTTACTTATTAATTAATGAATGAAATAATATTGCTTTGTGGTACTCTATTATATAATTTAGTAAGTATATTACAAACAAGAAAATCTGTAATTTCTTTTTTTGTGGCATTTCCAACAGTTTCTGATGTTGTGTCTGGTTTTGGATTGGTTATCAGGGCTCTTAATTTGGTATCATGAAGATCAGGTATCTACAATATGAGTAGCGTTAGTGTCCTGTATGAGGTTCACAGAAGCACATTACCATCACCCTTTTCATCATGAGATCATTCTTTTGTTAGATTGTCATGATCCACAGATAGATAGAATAGGGATAGATTTGCCCAGTGATTAGATATGGTAGTAGGTTTTAATTATCAATTTTTTTAAAAACAGATAAGTTTGTAATCTCATAGATATCAGTCAAGATATTTAGGAGTATTGCCACTGATACCAAAGGTTCTCTCTGCGAGCCTTGAATTTTGCTGTCTGACTGACCTTGCTGTTGGATTCTGATTTGAACAAGCAGTTTGTTTGTTCTTTTAATAAATCTGCACATATGAATCCTAAACCTGTTTGTAAGTCTGTTTTAGAGGTTATGAGTTCACATAGCCATATCTGGTGTACAGTAATCTACTGAATGTGATAAAAGTCCTGATGAGTCATGGTCTGGATCTCAGAGAGTTCCATTACCTAAATTAGATTATCAGTGGCGTAACTTAGCCAGTACAATCGCCTGAACAGATTTATAGGGATTTTCTTTAATTATCTCTTGTGAAGTGAATTGCTAAGGTACTAAATCTAAAGTGTAGGCATTAACACATTTCTAGCCTTGTTTTGCAGAAGAAGTGCTGATTGTTGATGAATCATCATACAGCCTTCTTCACTGTAATTCTACAGTATAGTGAAGTAAAACGCACATATATTCTTTTGAGATTCCAACGTATATAGTAGCATGTCAGTGTTTCTCTCTACAGGTGGCAGGTGGCCTCTGATTCCTGGCTGGGCTTCGTCCCATCAGATCCTGTGCAGTAGCAGAGCCCCAGCACTCAGACACCATGGCAAGTGCCTCGGTGAAAGTAGCTGTGAGGGTCCGTCCCTTCAATTCACGAGAGATGGGAAAAGAGAGCAAGTGTATCATCCAGATGTCAGGCAACACTACCAGTGAGTGCTCTTTCAAAACATATTTTCTCTTGCTTTCAATGGTTATTTGAACTCATCCGAGTAAGAGATGATTGTCACTGTGCTGTAGGAGTTATTTATGACTGTAATGAAATATTTATTCCCATGGTCTCTCACCAGCACCCCCATGAGAGAGAATATTAGTGCATCTCTAGGCTTACAGGTTTGAAAATGTCAAAGAGGTCATGCTTTAGTTTTCAGAAAAGGCTTTTTAATTAATTAGGTGTACAGCCTGTCACCATCTGACTAATACATTTGTTGACTTCAGATTTACTGTACACTGATTCTCAAAACAAGTCAAGCTATAAAATGATGTGCAATGTTTTGCATTAATCCGTCAAAACAAAAATATGAGGAGCAGAATCACAGTTTCGCTAAGAGATGTAGACAGGTTCATCTGACAGCATTGTCACTATTGTGCAAGAAAAATAGCAATACAATCTCATTGTCAGAATTTTTTTTAATCAATATGTTTTTAGTAAAAATAATGGAAAAATGGAAAGTAAAAATATTTAGCACTGGTAAATTTTCATTTCATGTGCCATTAGCAAAAGTTTTGGACATACTTTTCAGAAACAAAGTCCATTTGATGCCAAGAATTCTGTGGCATTTCAAGCCCCCATTTCTAGAGCAGCTCCAAAAACTGTAAACTGCCCCGTTGTTCTGCCTGCAGTGTGAGTGGGAAAACAGTGAGCTGATGCAGAGTGTGAGGTCAGACACACTGCACGGCTTTGTGCTGCTGAGAGGATGCAGGGAGGTTCATGTCCTCATTCCCAGAACCCAAGGGATGGCATGATTCACGCTTCCTTAGACGCTTCCCTACATATGCATATATTGCCTTATAGTATATTAACAGTGCATAAAATGCTGTTTTGATGACTATATTGAGATGATATTTTTTGTCTTTTTTTGAACATGGCTTTTGTGAATAAATAAACATACATTCATGTCTTCATTTAGTTGATATAAATGGTGTATAGTAGTAGGGTTGTGCCGATATTCGATAGTATCGTGTATCGACGATAGATTTGTTTAGGCCTATATTTCTTTTTCCGCGTTTTGTCATTTTTGCGCGTTCTAACCAATCGTGTGTGATTATGCTGAGCTTATGAATGCAATGGCCAATCAGAGGCGTTCAGATGACTCGTCGCTGAAACAGCGGAGTTCCGTTGTTCAGCGCGCGCTGCCTGAATTCTGACTTCTCTCATTATAAACAACAAAGTGCAGATGTACGTGCGATGCAAGTATAAGAGATTTATTTATCATATAGTGTAGATTCACTGAGTTTAACGGGAGTGTTTTTAAAGTGCATAAACTCGCGCTAGACTGAGCTTTTGATGATGTTCTTTGGTAATGTAATGTTCTTTGCTCGTTTTCTGTAAGTTAGCTGCTTTTTGAATAACGTTAACTGAGGAAATGTAAGCATTATAATTAGTAACTTACGATGTTTCTATTAATTTGTTATCTTGTTAAATACAAATTCAGTCATATTAAAAACATTAGGCTGCTTTTAGCCTTACGCTGGAGTTGGTTTACTTTCTCGCAATGAAACTTAAGTAACGTTAAATAATTACATAAATTAGCACGATAATATCGTGTATCGGCTATCTCACAGGCTGACGATATAAAAAAATTGATTATATTTTGGCGCATATATATATCACATAAAGCGTCATCAACACTAGTGTATAGTTTATAATTATAATTAAATAGAGTTAATAATTATCTTTTGCCATGAGAGGCTTGAGAGTCTGAACATGATTGAAATGAAATAATGAGGCTGGAAATTGTTTTATTTAGTTTGTTGTTTTCTTAATTAGGTTATAGATTTATTCTTATAGACATGTTCTCTTTGCTTTCTAGGAATTATAAACCCAAAACAGCCAAAGGAGAGCAAGAGCTTCAACTTTGACTATTCGTATTGGTCACATACAACGGTGAGTTTCTTGATATTAACTGGTGAATCTGCATCTTATGCAACTCACTGCTGCTATTTTTAATTCTTCTGTGATCATGATGGCTGTTATTGAGACATTTATGATGATTTCCTTTTGTGCTTTGTGCGTTTCTGTCTTCAACAGCCAGAAGATGTGAACTTTGCATGCCAAAAGCAGGTTTATAAAGACATAGGGGAGGAAATGCTTCTGCATGCTTTTGAGGGATACAACGTCTGTATCTTTGCCTATGGGCAAACTGGGGCCGGAAAGTCATATACCATGATGGGCAAGCAAGAGAAAGACCAAGAAGGCATCATCCCATTGGTAATACACTATAATACCATCTGTGACTGACATTATCGCTGTCTTTGATATTGTAGCAAATACTGTAGATGACTTGGATGCTGCCAAGTTTGAAGTAACACATTTTTAATGCTGAATCTGTCTGTGACAGCTATGTGAGGACCTGTTTACCAAGATCACTGACAATAATGACAACAGCATGTCATACTCGGTTGAGGTAAGAGCAGCACCTGCATCATAAAATGCATTCAGAATCAGTATAGCAAGTGAAAATGTTGTTTTTCTCAGGTCAGTTACATGGAGATCTACTGTGAGCGTGTGCGGGACCTTCTGAATCCAAAGAACAAAGGGAATCTGCGTGTGCGAGAGCATCCTCTGATGGGACCATACGTAGAGGACCTATCAAAACTGGCCGTTACTTCCTACAATGACATACAGGACCTGATGGACTCTGGAAACAAAGCAAGGTGAAATACATTTCTGAATACAGAAGAGGTTAGCCTCTGAATTACACTACCATTCCAAGGTTTGGAGTTGATACATTTTAAAAAATGTTTTAGAAAATCTACCTATGCTACATTTATTTGATCATAAATAGAATAAAAACAGTAATATTGAGAAATATTATTACAATATAAAATAAGTATTTTAATATATTGAAATATATTTTTTCAGCACTCAATAAATTATTTGTAACATTGCAAAATTGCAAAATTATAAACTGTCACTTTTAATAAATTGAATGCATCCTTGCTGAATAAAAGTATGAATTTCTTAAAAAAAAAAACTTACTGACCCCAAACTTTTGAGCAATAGTGTATGTATCTCTGCACATAATTTTGAAGCAATGGAAACTGCAGAACAATTGTATTTATCTAAAATCAAGCATAGATTTATATATTTATGTATGTAACTGAAATCAAATCATTCACCATTGCGTTGCTTTCCTGTTATCAGGACTGTGGCGGCCACTAACATGAATGAGACCAGCAGCCGTTCCCATGCTGTGTTCAACATCATCTTCACACAGAAACGACATGATAGTGACACAGACAACACATCTGAAAAGGTACCGCATTCTCTCCTGCAGCCTTTCCCACCAGACCTCCACGTTTGGCATTGTTTAGTATTGCACTATATGGGAAAAAGTGACCGCTTCTTCAGAAATAGACTACAGTGCAAAAGTAGGTGAGACTCTGCAGTTCAAACTTCACTGATGGATGTTGGCAGTTTGACAGTTGCTGGTATGTGCATTAGAGCGCTTTACTGTTCTTAGACACAACATTTCCATTTGCAAACAGGTCAGCAAAATCAGCTTGGTAGACTTGGCAGGCAGTGAGAGGGCTGATTCTACTGGAGCTAAAGGCACTAGACTCAAGGTGGGTCACTTTGAGTTCAATAGAGTTACATGACAATTTGTCATTTCAGATGAGTGCATCACATAAATGTGCGTGCTTTGTATCTTTTCTAGGAAGGAGCCAATATCAACAAATCTTTAACAACACTAGGCAAAGTTATCTCTGCGCTGGCTGAAGTGGTAAGAATTCTTTCAATCTAGATATAAATATTCTTGAAAGAAATAAAAAAAGGGTAAATAATAAAATCAAATTTTTAAAATTGTTTTATAGGACTCTGCACCAAACAAGGTAAGGATCCATTTAATTGTTCTTTAATTATCAAGCATTTATAGCTTTGACATGGCTTCTCTTCTCCCTACAGAACAAGAAGAAGAAGAAAGTTGAGAGCTTTATTCCATACAGAGATTCAGTTCTGACATGGCTGCTGAGGGAAAACCTCGGTATGAGGCTTTATGCACCATGCACATACTGTACCTTCTTAACAATAAACATTTCTCTCCATCACATAAAACATTGCATATTACAGTCAATTTGGTCAGTTTAACTGTGGTATGGTGCCAAAACATTAAAAAGATTCCTGAAGGTCACAGTGGTTTTCATTTATCAGGAGGAAATTCGCGCACAGCTATGGTAGCAGCTCTGAGCCCTGCTGATATTAACTATGATGAGACACTCAGCACGCTCAGGTAAGAACCACCGCTGTAATTTAGACTAATAACCTACCTTTCTGGGCCTTGAACGTGGTAGTTGCGTTGCTGTCTATGCAGGGTCAGAAAGCTCTCGGATTTCATCCAAAAAATACCTTAATTTGTGATTTGAAGATGAACGAAGGTCTGGTTTGGACAGACATGAGGGCGAGTAATTAATGACAGAATTTTAATTTTTGGGTGAACTACCCCTTTAACATACCAACATATCATTTTTAGTGTTACATTCTCGTAACTTCATAAAATTAAGCTTGAACCACTGATGTCACATGGACTATTTCAACGATGTCCTTACTACCTTTCTTGGCCTTGAACATGTCAGTTTTGTTGCTGTCTATGCAGGGTCAGAAAGCTCTAGGATTTCATCAAAAATATCTTCATTTGTGTTCCGAACAAAGGTCTTACAGGTTTGTAATGACATGAGGATGAGTAATTAACGGTAGAATTTTCATTTTTGGGTGAACTATTCCTTTAATAGCTATGCATTACTATGAAGACTTCATCCATGCCATTAGATGTCATTAGCCTCAGCAGGTGATGTTCTGAATATTGAACTATTTGGGACATTCTGATGCTATCATGGATAGTTAATAGCAATATCACTGTCACAGGTACGCTGACCGAGCCAAGCAGATCCGCTGCAACGCCGTCATCAACGAAGACCCCAACAACCGCCTGGTGCGTGAGCTGAAGGAAGAGGTGGCACGTCTGAAGGATCTGCTTTATTCTCAGGGCCTTGGAGACATCATTGAGAGTGAGTCACCTGTGATGCACTTCAAACTGTGGAGCTACAATGTTTCAGTCAACTTAAAATGACAGATTTCCTCTCAGATTCAAATGCTGTAAAGAGAGTTATCCTATGAGTAAAGCAAACATTCTCTGCACTTATATTATCAGAAACCAGTGGGTCAGACAGCTCTAGGAATGTGTCTGAAGGACTTGTCTTCTCTCTCTGTTTTTCTCAGCATATCGGGCACAGGCTCCTGGAATATCTGCTCTCAAATGTGTGTATTTTGGCACCTTAAATGCTTCACAGCTTATGATAACCCAGGGGTCGGCAACTTTTGTTTTTGTTTTTTCTTTTACATGAAATGTGTGTTTTTTTTTTTTTACAGTATATTACAAATCTGTTCATAGCAGCTTTATATTGGTAATAAAACCTTATTGTTTTAAAAACAAAAATAAAAAGCAGTGCCAAAGTGTGTCACCCATGCAGCACTGTGAACAGGACTGTGTAACTCCCAGGACAGGATGTACAGTATATAGGTGACTCACTGTTGCGTGGATCATGATTTTTCTTATATTTTTGCTTTGGTGGCGATCATTCATTAATCCTTTATTGGAATCGTTCACGTCACACATCAACATTCACTCTCCAGAGCCTATTTTAACTCATATTTGCTTGATGAGTGGTAATTTTGGAATCTGACTTCAACATTTTAAAATAAACAGTTAAAGAATATTACAACCATATAACAATCATACAGTAAATCCTCTGTCCTTTTTATGTGTGTGCCAATATTGACCCTTTCTAATGTTGCCGACCCCTGTGATGGCCAAAGCAGGAATCTCTGGACCACCAAAGTCTATGCTGTGCAGTTTCAACTAATTAGTTTAAATAAAACTAATTAGTCTGACAGGCAACACTATTATTGGATTCTGCTGCTTTGGTGGTCCAAAGGTGCTCTAGAGGTTTTGCCTCAATGTGAAGCACAGGCATGTGGTGGGTTTGGTTAATTTCTTCGCAAGGAAACTAAGTAACGTTAAATAATTACATAAATTAGCACGATAATATCGTGTATCGGCTATCTCACAGGCTGACGATATAAAAAAATTGATTATATTTTGGCGCATATATATATCACATAAAGCGTCATCAACACTAGTGTATAGTTTATAATTATAATTAAATAGAGTTAATAATTATCTTTTGCCATGAGAGGCTTGAGAGTCTGAACATGATTGAAATGAAATAATGAGGCTGGAAATTGTTTTATTTAGTTTGTTGTTTTCTTAATTAGGTTATAGATTTATTCTTATAGACATGTTCTCTTTGCTTTCTAGGAATTATAAACCCAAAACAGCCAAAGGAGAGCAAGAGCTTCAACTTTGACTATTCGTATTGGTCACATACAACGGTGAGTTTCTTGATATTAACTGGTGAATCTGCATCTTATGCAACTCACTGCTGCTATTTTTAATTCTTCTGTGATCATGATGGCTGTTATTGAGACATTTATGATGATTTCCTTTTGTGCTTTGTGCGTTTCTGTCTTCAACAGCCAGAAGATGTGAACTTTGCATGCCAAAAGCAGGTTTATAAAGACATAGGGGAGGAAATGCTTCTGCATGCTTTTGAGGGATACAACGTCTGTATCTTTGCCTATGGGCAAACTGGGGCCGGAAAGTCATATACCATGATGGGCAAGCAAGAGAAAGACCAAGAAGGCATCATCCCATTGGTAATACACTATAATACCATCTGTGACTGACATTATCGCTGTCTTTGATATTGTAGCAAATACTGTAGATGACTTGGATGCTGCCAAGTTTGAAGTAACACATTTTTAATGCTGAATCTGTCTGTGACAGCTATGTGAGGACCTGTTTACCAAGATCACTGACAATAATGACAACAGCATGTCATACTCGGTTGAGGTAAGAGCAGCACCTGCATCATAAAATGCATTCAGAATCAGTATAGCAAGTGAAAATGTTGTTTTTCTCAGGTCAGTTACATGGAGATCTACTGTGAGCGTGTGCGGGACCTTCTGAATCCAAAGAACAAAGGGAATCTGCGTGTGCGAGAGCATCCTCTGATGGGACCATACGTAGAGGACCTATCAAAACTGGCCGTTACTTCCTACAATGACATACAGGACCTGATGGACTCTGGAAACAAAGCAAGGTGAAATACATTTCTGAATACAGAAGAGGTTAGCCTCTGAATTACACTACCATTCCAAGGTTTGGAGTTGATACATTTTAAAAAATGTTTTAGAAAATCTACCTATGCTACATTTATTTGATCATAAATAGAATAAAAACAGTAATATTGAGAAATATTATTACAATATAAAATAAGTATTTTAATATATTGAAATATATTTTTTCAGCACTCAATAAATTATTTGTAACATTGCAAAATTGCAAAATTATAAACTGTCACTTTTAATAAATTGAATGCATCCTTGCTGAATAAAAGTATGAATTTCTTAAAAAAAAAAACTTACTGACCCCAAACTTTTGAGCAATAGTGTATGTATCTCTGCACATAATTTTGAAGCAATGGAAACTGCAGAACAATTGTATTTATCTAAAATCAAGCATAGATTTATATATTTATGTATGTAACTGAAATCAAATCATTCACCATTGCGTTGCTTTCCTGTTATCAGGACTGTGGCGGCCACTAACATGAATGAGACCAGCAGCCGTTCCCATGCTGTGTTCAACATCATCTTCACACAGAAACGACATGATAGTGACACAGACAACACATCTGAAAAGGTACCGCATTCTCTCCTGCAGCCTTTCCCACCAGACCTCCACGTTTGGCATTGTTTAGTATTGCACTATATGGGAAAAAGTGACCGCTTCTTCAGAAATAGACTACAGTGCAAAAGTAGGTGAGACTCTGCAGTTCAAACTTCACTGATGGATGTTGGCAGTTTGACAGTTGCTGGTATGTGCATTAGAGCGCTTTACTGTTCTTAGACACAACATTTCCATTTGCAAACAGGTCAGCAAAATCAGCTTGGTAGACTTGGCAGGCAGTGAGAGGGCTGATTCTACTGGAGCTAAAGGCACTAGACTCAAGGTGGGTCACTTTGAGTTCAATAGAGTTACATGACAATTTGTCATTTCAGATGAGTGCATCACATAAATGTGCGTGCTTTGTATCTTTTCTAGGAAGGAGCCAATATCAACAAATCTTTAACAACACTAGGCAAAGTTATCTCTGCGCTGGCTGAAGTGGTAAGAATTCTTTCAATCTAGATATAAATATTCTTGAAAGAAATAAAAAAAGGGTAAATAATAAAATCAAATTTTTAAAATTGTTTTATAGGACTCTGCACCAAACAAGGTAAGGATCCATTTAATTGTTCTTTAATTATCAAGCATTTATAGCTTTGACATGGCTTCTCTTCTCCCTACAGAACAAGAAGAAGAAGAAAGTTGAGAGCTTTATTCCATACAGAGATTCAGTTCTGACATGGCTGCTGAGGGAAAACCTCGGTATGAGGCTTTATGCACCATGCACATACTGTACCTTCTTAACAATAAACATTTCTCTCCATCACATAAAACATTGCATATTACAGTCAATTTGGTCAGTTTAACTGTGGTATGGTGCCAAAACATTAAAAAGATTCCTGAAGGTCACAGTGGTTTTCATTTATCAGGAGGAAATTCGCGCACAGCTATGGTAGCAGCTCTGAGCCCTGCTGATATTAACTATGATGAGACACTCAGCACGCTCAGGTAAGAACCACCGCTGTAATTTAGACTAATAACCTACCTTTCTGGGCCTTGAACGTGGTAGTTGCGTTGCTGTCTATGCAGGGTCAGAAAGCTCTCGGATTTCATCCAAAAAATACCTTAATTTGTGATTTGAAGATGAACGAAGGTCTGGTTTGGACAGACATGAGGGCGAGTAATTAATGACAGAATTTTAATTTTTGGGTGAACTACCCCTTTAACATACCAACATATCATTTTTAGTGTTACATTCTCGTAACTTCATAAAATTAAGCTTGAACCACTGATGTCACATGGACTATTTCAACGATGTCCTTACTACCTTTCTTGGCCTTGAACATGTCAGTTTTGTTGCTGTCTATGCAGGGTCAGAAAGCTCTAGGATTTCATCAAAAATATCTTCATTTGTGTTCCGAACAAAGGTCTTACAGGTTTGTAATGACATGAGGATGAGTAATTAACGGTAGAATTTTCATTTTTGGGTGAACTATTCCTTTAATAGCTATGCATTACTATGAAGACTTCATCCATGCCATTAGATGTCATTAGCCTCAGCAGGTGATGTTCTGAATATTGAACTATTTGGGACATTCTGATGCTATCATGGATAGTTAATAGCAATATCACTGTCACAGGTACGCTGACCGAGCCAAGCAGATCCGCTGCAACGCCGTCATCAACGAAGACCCCAACAACCGCCTGGTGCGTGAGCTGAAGGAAGAGGTGGCACGTCTGAAGGATCTGCTTTATTCTCAGGGCCTTGGAGACATCATTGAGAGTGAGTCACCTGTGATGCACTTCAAACTGTGGAGCTACAATGTTTCAGTCAACTTAAAATGACAGATTTCCTCTCAGATTCAAATGCTGTAAAGAGAGTTATCCTATGAGTAAAGCAAACATTCTCTGCACTTATATTATCAGAAACCAGTGGGTCAGACAGCTCTAGGAATGTGTCTGAAGGACTTGTCTTCTCTCTCTGTTTTTCTCAGCATATCGGGCACAGGCTCCTGGAATATCTGCTCTCAAATGTGTGTATTTTGGCACCTTAAATGCTTCACAGCTTATGATAACCCAGGGGTCGGCAACTTTTGTTTTTGTTTTTTCTTTTACATGAAATGTGTGTTTTTTTTTTTTTACAGTATATTACAAATCTGTTCATAGCAGCTTTATATTGGTAATAAAACCTTATTGTTTTAAAAACAAAAATAAAAAGCAGTGCCAAAGTGTGTCACCCATGCAGCACTGTGAACAGGACTGTGTAACTCCCAGGACAGGATGTACAGTATATAGGTGACTCACTGTTGCGTGGATCATGATTTTTCTTATATTTTTGCTTTGGTGGCGATCATTCATTAATCCTTTATTGGAATCGTTCACGTCACACATCAACATTCACTCTCCAGAGCCTATTTTAACTCATATTTGCTTGATGAGTGGTAATTTTGGAATCTGACTTCAACATTTTAAAATAAACAGTTAAAGAATATTACAACCATATAACAATCATACAGTAAATCCTCTGTCCTTTTTATGTGTGTGCCAATATTGACCCTTTCTAATGTTGCCGACCCCTGTGATGGCCAAAGCAGGAATCTCTGGACCACCAAAGTCTATGCTGTGCAGTTTCAACTAATTAGTTTAAATAAAACTAATTAGTCTGACAGGCAACACTATTATTGGATTCTGCTGCTTTGGTGGTCCAAAGGTGCTCTAGAGGTTTTGCCTCAATGTGAAGCACAGGCATGTGGTCATCCATGCGGTCTGTGTAGTCACAGATCACTATTACATTGAGTGTTCAGTTCATCTCCATGCTCATTATCTCAAGCATGGTCCAATGAATTTGAGGCATGAGGGAAAAATCCATTAATAATAAAAATTTTTGATATTCTAATTTGGTTGAAAAATAAAAACACACAACAGCGTCCTCAAATTGATGCCGTCTGCCCTGCGCCCTGCAGCTTTATAACCTTTTCAATTAGCTTTTCAGCTTTGTTTGACACTTTCTACTCTTCCTCCTTCCCCTTCTTTTCTGCTTCCATGGTTTTCCTTTTTTCTTACCAAAAATTTTCCTTTGACTCTCCAACCTGTCGTTCCCATGTGTTGCCCAGACTTGTCCAATTACAAGACTAATCTCAATAGCATCCAGGCTGTCAATCAAAGGGGTGATTTCTCCACAGTGACCAATGCCATGACAGGGATGAGCCCCTCGCCCTCTCTCTCTGCCCTGCCCAGCAGAGCTGGCTACATCAGCAGCCTGCATGACCGGATCATGTTCAGCCCGGGAAGCGAGGAAGCCATTGAGAGGCTGAAGGTGAGAGAGAGGATGATTGGATGTATGGTTTGATAAATTAATAAGGACCAGTGCTGATCGTTTTAATGCCGACCTCTTTTCCAATTAGGAAACTGAGAAGATAATCGCAGAACTCAACGAAACTTGGGAAGAGAAGCTTCGTCGCACTGAGGCCATTAGAATGGAAAGGTTGGAGACCCCTGAGAGGGCTTTTATCTTGAAATGTGTCTGATATTTAAGTTGTGTACTTCATTTGTTAAATAAAAATCTTCTTTTTTCATTAGGGAGGCACTTTTGGCTGAAATGGGTGTGGCGATGAGGGAAGATGGAGGAACCGTTGGAGTCTTTTCACCAAAGAAGGTTAGAAGATCAAATATGTTTTCTAACAGGAAGCTAGTGAAGTCATATGCTTCAGTCAACACTTCTTTATGATTTGACTGTTTCAGACACCTCACCTGGTCAACCTCAATGAAGATTCACTGATGTCCGAATGCTTGTTGTACTACATTAAAGATGGAATCACCAAGTAAGAATGTTGATTATTTACAACCAGTATTTTCAACCATGGTCCACAAAGACATTAGTTAGTTTAGTTAACATGAGCTAACAATGAACAATACTTCTACAGCATTTATTGATGTTAATATCAACATTTACTAAAACATTTAAGATCAAAAGTTGAATCTGTTAAGGCACTCTGAACTAACTTGAACATTTTTATTACCAAATTTTTTTTTTTTTGCATTTTTAATTTTTTTATTTCAAAAATTTTTATTTTTGGTATTAAATGACCATCATAATGGAATTTTCAATACTTGTTTTGAATTTTTTAGTATCTCTATTCTGTTTCCCTTCATTCTGACAAATAGCCTCCATATATTCCTGCAGGGTCGGCCGCGAGGATGCCAGCAGTCGGCAGGACATTGTACTGAGCGGCCACTTCATTAAAGACGAACACTGTATCTTCACAAGTACTACAAATGCGTCGGGAGAGGGTACGGTGATTATGGAGCCCTGTGAGGAAGCAGAGACTTACGTTAATGGGAAGAGAGTGACAGAGCCCACTATTCTCAGATCTGGTAACTCTTCAGTTTCCAGGCTGAAAACAATCCCAGTCTGTTGAAAAACTTTTTTTTTTGGTGCCTGTAAGATGTTTTGACCCTGTCTGTTATCTGTCTTAGGTAACCGTATCATTATGGGCAAAAGCCACGTGTTCCGTTTCAATGACCCTGAGCAAGCACGGCAAGAGAGGGAGAGGACCCCATGTGCAGACACACCTGTCGAGCCAGTGGACTGGGCCTTTGCCCAAAGAGAACTACTTGATAAACAAGGCATTGATATGAAACAAGAGATGGAGCAGAGGTACAGCAGCACTTCTGTCACTAGCCCTCTTGTGGTCCTAAACCAGCAAAAATCAGATCTAGATAGGTGGAGCTGGGGGAGGTGGAGGGTTTCAGAGGAACTCTGATAACACGCTGCAGGACTATTTAGTATCTAGGTTTTGCGCCTTGATTCTGATGCTTACATCATTTACAGGTTACAGGAGCTGGAGGACCAGTACCGCAAGGAGAGAGAAGAAGCAAGCAACCTTCTGGAACAGCAGAGACTGGTAAACCATTTAAGATTAGTAAGAGCTTAATTAGTCTTTGAGTAGTAGAAACTCGAAGAAGCTTGCAGTGAAACCAAATTTCACACTGATTTTTGTTTAGGACTATGAGAGTAAGCTGGAAGCTCTTCAGAGGCAGGTCGACTCCAGATATTACCCAGAAACCACAGAGGAAGAGGAGGAACCAGAAGAGGAAGGTGGGTAACGCAGTTTAAACCACATAGGTACTTATCCATATATCAAATGCATTATCACATGACTTGTTCAGTTGTTTCTTAGACATCACATTTGAAATGGGTTCATATTTTGGTCCTGCAGTGCCGTGGACAAAGCGAGAGACAGAACTGGCCCTCTGGGCTTTCCGGAAATGGCGATTCTATCAGTTCACCTCTCTCAGAGACCTGCTCTGGGGAAATGCAATTTTCCTCAAGGAGGCTAATGCCATTAGCGTGGAGCTAAAGAAAAAGGTACACTAAAATAATTTAGGTCAGCCTAATGATTGGATATGCCTAATGAGTAGGATAAATTGTTCCCCTTTTTCTCTGCAGGTTCAGTTTCAGTTTGTGCTACTAACGGACACACTGTACTCCCCACTGCCTCCTGACCTCCTGCCCCCCAGCATAGCCAAAGACAGGGAGAAAAGGCTATTCCCTCGCACCATCGTAGCAGTAGAGGTTCAGGACCAGAAAAATGGTGCCACACACTACTGGACCCTGGACAAACTCCGGTACAGCGAGACTAAACATGCACATAATGCCCACAAAATTAGTCTAGCCCTGAAGTTATGGATCAGGATTTATAGCCCAGCTATTTTCAAAATGGTGGCACTTTTGTGGTAATAAGCTACTTTTTATGACAAGTGGTGTAACATGAAAAAATGCTGCTTTGATATCATATGAATATCTGTCTCATATGCTGCATTGAGAAGTCTGATGCATTTTAGTAAATTGTTTCAGTAAATTAGTTCAGACGGTTCATGTAAATAAACAATTCACCAACCAATTCAGTAGCCCTCATTGTTTTCTGTAGCAGAAAGATTCTGCTCTGATTAAATTATATATCCGATTGTTAAAAAGACATTGCTCTATTAAAAATCTGTTACATACTTTTTGTTTGTAACTACTGAAGTAGTGGCAAACTAATTATTTCAAATGAGTAGCTTGACTGTAGTCAAACTACTTTAAATTAGGATTAGCATGTAGCTTGTTCACACCTTAAACACTAATTTCAAGCCGGAGAGGTATTGATTCATGTACCGTAAAATGAACAAGATCACTTTTTCTACTCTTATCAATGCTTAAGCCCTTGAATAATGGCCAGTAGCCTTACATTTACATAACAGTCATGAACCATTATTTGGCATTGCTAATCAAAGGCAGGTGGTATTAGGTGGATGCTTATTCTCATTCTAAAGAAACAAACATTTGGATAAACCATATGTAGAATGAATCATGAGTATTTTTGCTGTTTTCCTAGAAGACAAACATTATACATTTTAAATGCATGTAGCTGGTAAAAGTTAATTTCACCCTTTAGGAGCAGACCAGACAAGCATATTGATGATCTCAGAGCTAATAGGCTAAAGCTAATGGGGTTTAATGCATGTTAGCCGCCTTTTTCTTTTTGGTTTATGCTTAAAAGTTGAGCATGTAAAGAGAACATTGCAGATAACACAGAGCGTGGTTTGTTACTTTTGCTGATGCAGTACTATTGTCTCTGTAGACAAAGACTGGATTTGATGAGAGAAATGTATGACCGAGCAGCAGAGGTGCCCAGTACTGCAGTCGAGGACTGTGATCATATGATGTCCGGTGGTGACCCTTTCTATGACCGCTTTCCATGGTTCCGCCTGGTTGGTCGGTGAGTAATCGATCAGTCAAGTTTGTATGCTCTAAAGTGCTAAATGGATGCTGGTATTCCCACTGTACATGACTGGAAACTGCCTATGATTTGCATTGTGCTTTTAATGAGGGTTCCTTCACTTTTTGAGTTGAATGGTGAGCTATGTGCAGCTTTCGTTTTGCACTAATTTTTCAGTATTCAGACACTTCAAACGCTAAAGCTAAGCTTGAACACTCCTCACCAAACACACTAGAAGATCATTAGCTGAACACAAATTGGGAAGCTCATGGCTGGGTTTATGCTGACATATTGTACGTGTGAGCGAGTGTGTGCAACAGCGTGTGCGCGTGTAGTGTTGTACTAACCCAGTTCCCGTGTTTTCGGCTGCACCAGCACTCCCATTCTCAACACGTGCATGAGCGAGCGCATGAGTGACCTTACCTTCTCCCCCACCCTCTCCGACCCCGACTCTGACATAACCGAGCTCGCCGATGAGCGGCATTATGGGAAAGTCGAGGAGGAGGAGTTGGACCTGGACGATGAGATCTTTATGGAGGACCCTGGCTCAGAGCTTGGGAGAGAGGAGGAGGATGGTGTAGGGGAGCACTGCCCAGGTGTCAGCGATGGCCAGGACCCCTTTTACGACCGCTGGCCTCTGTTCAGTTTAGTGGGAAGGTTGGTGAGGTTTCAGGAGCATGCTGGCAGAGGAAACTAGCTCTTTCACACTGAGACAAAGACAAGAGTGTCTGTTACTAGAACTTCCTAACAGGGAATCAAATACAGAAAAAGCATTTGGTAGGGGTTAGAATATCTATTGCCAAGATAAAGATCAGTTTGGTCATTTCCTAAATGTATTCTCATGGTTTCGGGTAAAACATCTTTGTCAATCAGCTTAAAAAAAAATCGAATTAATTTTTTTGATAAACAAACATTACCGCCATATTTTCTTCTAGTGTTCTACATTCTAAAGTAAATTTCTTGGATGGCATTTATTATTACTATCAATAAGAATAATAAGTATTATAATAATATATTTTTTTTATAAATAAATAAATAAATAAATGATGATGCCATTCGAGTATGTCAATGAAAATATGATAAAATATAATAAATGTAGTGCATATATTATGTAATACATAGTAAATTATTATTATTATTATTATTATTATTTGGATTTTAACAGTAAATCAATATTGATGCTGTTCTATAATGTCGACATAAATATAAACAAATTTGGTACATTCAATAATAATAATAATACAAATTTTGATTTTAATAATAAATAAATAAACAAACTATAATGCCATTCTAATATGTCAGTGTAAATATAATAAATAAAATGTAAAAAAATAAAAATTCTTTATAGTCTGGCTTACAAGATTTGACTTTGAAAGTGTGAAACTCTTGACCTGATCTGAAGGCAGTTTTAATGCCTCTTTCTGTATGTTTTAGATGTGTTTTACTTAGACAACAAACCTTTTACTTTTTTTATGCATTCTTGTGCATTGATAAGTGTTGCATACAGTGTTGAAATGCACAATTTCAGTGCTGTCTGAGGTTTTCAGTAACTGAATGAGAGGAAACGAACAAAAAGAATAGCAATGTCAAGATACTGACTGTGAAACACAGTAGATCACTGGTGACAGATCCCTAATGCATGTTTATTGTAACAAAGGGCAACTTTAGACATTTGAAGGCATTTGAACATGGGTGGCTCTATAGGACAAAATTAATAGTGTTGCGAATGGTAATCACGTCAATTCTGCCCTGTTTTGAAAGATACAGCATTGTATGGCAGCATAATACATTTTTTGTCTGCTCTTCTCCGAAACAAAATTAGCATCCTCTGCAGAATTCCGTTGTTTCTGTGATCAGTATAAATCGGTTGATTGTTTTGTCTGAAAAGCAACAGTGCTCAAGATGAAAGAGCTGGTTTCGACTACAGCAGTCTCAATCAGGCATGCCAGAACTAAAATTTGTACCACAGTTTTGGATTGGCTCCCACACTCTCACTTTCCTGCGCACATGCAACATACAAGATTTGTGATGTGTGTTGACTTTTTGATTTATCTTTTAAGTTGATGGGGGTCAAATTCATGTATGTTAATGTCATTTCAATTTTTTGCTTTCCAGTTTGCATCTGGCCCAACAAGCCAAATTTGGAGTTTTTTTTTCACTAAACATTTTGTTTATCTGAGCATGCTGTATTTGCGCCTCACCAATCTTGTCGAAAGCTCCTCCCCTCTGGCCACACCTCCTGCCACTCTTGAACCCTGCCTGTCAAGCTTCGTCCAGCAACACATTGGGATCAAGAGGGCAGATCTGATTTCAATGAATGTATTTGTCTGAATGTAGACAAGACGTAGGCCAATCTGTCACCAAACTTACCTGCATTCGATATCTATTCGATGTCTAGTTCAGGGATTTCATAGACACATATCTGAGACATGGAATTGTAATTAAACCTTCAATCAGTTACTGAAACGTCAGTTAAAATCAGATGTGACAATGCATTTCCATATCTTCACCTATGTTTATGGATTGATAATTTAGATCAGTCAGTCAAAAGTTATAGTGTAAAATAGCTTGTGGTGCAGTTCTCTTCTATATGCATGTTCTTGAAACACTTTCACCAACCGCCACTGAGACTAAAATCCTTGCTATCATCACTTTCTGTATCATTATGATAGAATGGAGGCTCTAATAGAGTATTCACAGATGAACCGCAGACTTTTTGGCTTTTATTGCAGCAGCTTCTTGTTTGGTTGCTTTTTTTGTGTCTGATGTTGTGTTGTCTAGTGGCAGTGTGGCTGAGTTGATCTTCACTGACATTTTCCCATTTAAACTTCTTTTTCCATTAATGTTAACCCTTTTTTCTTCTTTTTCACTCCATCAACTCATCTCAAATCCCTCTTCTTTCTTCGGCTCTCCTCCTTTTTCCCCATCATCCTCTCCTTCATAGGGCATTTGTGTATCTGAGTAATCTGCTGTACCCTGTGCCATTAGTGCACCGTGTGGCTATTGTAAGTGAGAAAGGCGAGGTCAAGGGGTTCCTCCGCGTGGCAGTACAAGCCATATCAGGTAAGTTCATCTTCATGATGCTTTCACAAACCTATTTTAAGCAGATTCCAGAGCTAACCTGCATGGTGTATCACTTTACATGAATTATTATCACATTACATAAAGTATTGTTTGACGTTTTATAATAGTATAGGAGTACCACAAGGCTCAGTATTCAGACCAATTATGTTTTCATACAAAAAATTCTCTTGTGTTTTATGAATGAAATTTAAATGTATGCATATATGTATTTTCTCCCTTCCTTTCTCTGATTATGTTTAGAATTGTTTTGTACAAGCCTAAATATGATTAAATCTTAAATTGTTGCCATAATCATTAATTTCTTGTCACAGCTGATGAAGAGGCTCCTGATTATGGCTCAGGTGTGAGACAATCAGGAACTGCCAAGATCTCATTTGAGGATCAACAGTTTGAGAAGGTTGGTTGTGTCACTCATTTCATGTAATTGATTCTGTTTTGTCTTGGCAAATGAATTCTCACAGTTATTATCTCAGAAGTTGAGTTGGGCTTTTTAGGTATTGAATTGTTTTTGTAGAAGGTGAGACACCATCACGAATTGTTTTTCTCTCAGTTCCAGACAGAAACATGCACCGGTGGGATGTCTCACACAAACACATCTCAAGAGGAGCTGCGCATTGTAGAAGGAGAAGGAAAAAACTCAGAGATGGGCCTCAGTGCTGATGAGGTCAACAACAACACCTGTGCAGGTAATATGTTTTTTGAAATAAATAAATAAATAAACATTACTGGTGGCCTCATTTATTTATTAATAAGTGACTGATATAAATTTTGCACAATACATTATGATGAATTTCTACATGCCACAACATAAAATAATTTGCCTAGTAATCATGTGTGATATTTTTACTATTAAAGTAGTTGTAAATGGTAATATAAGTGACTTACACAAGAGTTAGACAGTATTTGTATTCTAATCTGATCTGTTTTCTCATGCATTGCTGCGTCTAGCCTCTCCTGATATTCCTAACAGTCCTCTGAAGTGTGTTCTGGAATGTCCTCTTGATGTGACTCAGGAAAAA
Organism: Sinocyclocheilus anshuiensis; assembly: GCF_001515605.1. NCBI lineage: Eukaryota > Metazoa > Chordata > Actinopteri > Cypriniformes > Cyprinidae > Sinocyclocheilus > Sinocyclocheilus anshuiensis. The sequence continues at coordinate 430,739 of NW_015542453.1, forward strand.
TCACTCGAGCATTTGAAAATCGGCAGCAACTTCACCTTCAGGGTCACAGTGCTTCAAGCCTCTAGCATCTCTGCTGAGTATGCAGATATCTTCTGCCAGTTCAAGTGAGTAGATGTTTCTCATTCATAGAATTTTCAGAATGGAGTTTCCATAAAAACTGTACTGTACATCTGACAGATCTTAGGGTTTGAAAGGCAAATACTTATGCACATTATGCATTTCAGCCATCTTATTTTAGATGAACATTGTTTTCATGCTGCTAAATTTTTTGAAAGTTGCCACTCGAAAACAATGTGCCCCCTCTGTTTGAATGACGCCTCTGCAAACACTCATCCAGGATGCTCATAAGACTTCTGAAGCAATGTCATCTCAGTTGTCCTGTGTCTTTTTCCAGCTTTATTCACAGGCATGACGAGGCATTTTCCACTGAGCCATTAAAGAATACCGGCCGAGGGCCTCCACTGGGATTCTACCATGTACAAAATGTAATCAACTTTGTGACATTTACTAATGAAGTAATTCAACCATGTTTTAGTTGTTAAATCAAACATAAATAATTTGTGCGGTTTGCTACTATTGCAGATAACCGTGGAGGTCACCAAGTCTTTTGTGGAATACATCAAAAGTCAGCCAATCGTTTTTGAGGTGTTCGGCCACTACCAGAAACAGCCTTTCCCTCTGCTCTGTAAGGACTTAATTAGGTGAGCAACTTTTTTTATATTTATTATTATCATACTTTTTAGTTGCCTACAATGTCAAATAAAATGTTCCTTCCCTATAGTTCATTACGTCCAACAAGAAGGCAGTTCCCTAGAGTTATGCCTTTGTCAAAGCCAGGTAAGGAGATGTTTTTTCTCATTTCTTGACCAGTACAGTGCTTGTGGTCTCTCCGTGTCTGAACTCTGCCTCTGTTTCCCCCCAGTGCCCGCCACTAAACTGAGTACGCTGACATGCTCAACCGCTGGCCCCTGTCACTGCAAATATGACCTTATGGCATTCTTTGAGATCTGTGAGCTGGAGGCCAACGGAGAGTGAGTATCTGATAAACACATTGTGGTATATCAGTTCCTAGTAAGTTACTCATTGAAGCTTGTATGTATGGTAGGTTATTCGTATATAATGTAACCCTTGTACCTGTTTGTGTACTTTTTTTAGCTACATCCCAGCTGTTGTTGATCACAGGGGTGGAATGCCCTGCCACGGTACATTCCTGTTGCACCAGGTAAACATGAATCCATCTGTCCCTATCAACCCATTAAATGGTAAAAGTTGGGGGTTGCTAAAATTTATGAATGTTTTAGAAATAAGTCTTTAATGCTCACAATTTATTTGATAAAAAATAATAAAGTATAAACAGTTAAATTGTGAACTATATTATTACAATAATATTTGTTTTCCATTTTTGTACAATAAAATGTAATTTTTCCTGTTATGGCAAAGCTGAATTTTCAGCAGCCATTACACCTGTCTTCTTTGTCACATAATACTTCAGAAATCATTCTAATATGCTTATTTGGTGTTCAAGAAACATTTCATTGTTATCCATATAAAAAAAAAACATGGTGTTGCTTAATATTTTGTGGAAACCGTGATACATTTGGTCAGGATTCTTTGATAAATTTATTTAAAATAGTTTGTAACATTACTTTTGTAACATTATAAATATCTTTACTGTCACTTTTGATTACTTTAATATTTCCTTTCTGAATAAAGGTATTAATTTCTGTGAAAAAAAAGGTTTTTACAGACCCCAAAATGTTAAACTTTAGTGTAAATTGAGATAAAAAATTGAGGATTTTGAATTTTCACCTTTGACATATTTACCGCAGGGCATCCAAAGAAGAATTACAGTGACTATTGCCCATGAAACTGGCAATGATATTGAGTGGAAGGAGGTTAAAGAGCTCGTCATAGGTTAGTGCTATTTTTTTTCTCTCTCAAAAATAGTTTATCAGAATCTCTGGCTTCCATCACATTAAGTGCTAACTGGCATAGAGGACAAATGGAGATGTTATGGTGAATGTTCAGGCAGAGTTTCAGATGACTCAGCATTTCTTCTGTTCTTTTTAGGGCGTATCCGTAACACACCCGAGGCGGATGAGACTATCATCGACCCCAACATCCTGTCCCTCAACATCCTGTCTTCAGGCTACATACGACCATCTTATGATGACAGGTACACCGCTGATCCTTCCTCCAGTACCTCTCAATAACAGAATGCTTTTAAAAGCTGTTTTTGTTATTTGCAATATGACTACTGTGTCATAATAAAACCGCAATGTTAGCAATAACAAAGTATTTACACGAATGACATATATTCAGATTATTTGTGACCCTGGACCACAAAACCAGTCATAAGGGTCAATTTTTTGAAACTGAGATTTATACATCATCTGAAAGATGAATCCCAGCGACTTAAGACTGGTTTTGTGCTCCAGGGTCACATTTGTAGCAATTGCCAACAATACATTGTAGGAGTCAAAATTATTGATTTTTCTTTTAAACTTAATTTTTGATTAGTAATATGCATTGCTAAGGACTTAATTTGGACAACTTTAAAGGCAATTCTCTCAATTTTTTTGATTGTTTTGCACCCTCAGATTCCAGATTTGCAAATAGTTGTATCTCGGCCAAATGTTATCCTATTCTAACAAACCATACATCAAAGGAAAGCTTATTTATTCAGCTTTCAGATGATGTATAAATCTCAATTTTTTTAAAAATTACCCTTTGACCCCTATGTTGTTGTGGCCCAGAGTCACATTTGTATTATGTATATATTATATATGTAAATTTAATTAATATTTATTAATCCATTACTCTTAATTATTAATATTAATTAAAATGAGTGCTAACAACACTAAAACCTCATAACTAATTTATAGATGTATTTAAATGTAATTATATTTTTAATATTCTAATTATTTATTGACATAATTAAAATTAGTAAGTTACCAAAATTTTTATTTACTAACATGGTAGTTTCTTTATTGTGTCCTGTCAGAGTGTCATTGGGAATTGACCATAGGTATGTTTTTTTCCTTAAGCATACAGGTTTTTAAATTAATTTATTATTTGTTGTTGTCATTGTTGTAACCCACCTTACATTTTCAAACCTGTACAAATAAAGGAAAAAATATAAGCAGTGATATAATTCTCAAAGCTGTTTGCAACCTTTCAGGACATTTTACCGCTTTGAGGCCGCATGGGACAGCTCCATGCACAACTCCCTCCTGCTGAATCGTGTCACTCCATATGGAGAGAAAATTTACATCACCCTCTCTGCCTATCTTGAGGTGAGGAAGACTCTTTCAAACTAAAGTGATCAGATTATGACATTTTATTAATGTGGGAGATATTGGAACTAATCAGAAGCAGTATAAACCAAGTACTGTAACAGTAAATTCAAGCTACACAGTCAGAAGTTTGAATTTGCTTTGAATTTGATAATATGATGTTCCACTAACTTGCTGCTGTAATATTTAGATGGAGAACTGCACTCAGCCCACTGTCATCACTAAGGACTTTTGCATGGTGTTCTACTCAAGAGATGCTAAACTTCCTGCGTCACGTTCCATTCGAAACCTTTTCAGCACTGGTGCCTTTAGGCCCTCTGAGAGGTGAGGAAAGTTTGCTGGCCTCTTTTTGCAGTCAAGTAAATTGATTTTGAGTTAATCAATGCACTATTTCTAATCTTTAATGCTCAGGACTTGATATCTAAAAACAGTTTTTCACTTGGACTATCATTGTAATTGGTCTGTCTTTCCTGTCTCAGTAACCGTGTGACTGGAGTGTATGAATTAAGCCTTTGCCATTTGGCTGACATTGGAAGTCCTGGTAAGTTATCATGTACAAATGCAAATGTACAAATTATCTTTATCACATAAATATGCAGATTTAACCCAGTTGTTTGATTCATTTTGTTGTTTTGCCATGATGGTGCAGGTATGCAAAGGAGGCGCAGACGGGTGCTGGACACCTCAGTGGCGTATGTGCGTGGAGAGGAGAACCTTGCGGGTTGGAGGCCCCGCAGTGACAGCCTCATCCTGGACCACCAGTGGGAGCTGGAGAAACTTAGCCTTCTACAAGAGGTAAAATATGGTCCATCTGAATGTTTAAGGGCTTTTATTTTTGGCTATAGTCTGATTTTTGTCTTCAGTCAAGTAAATGATTGTGAGGTGTTTGCTTACAGGTGGAGAAGACCAGGCATTACCTTCTGCTGAGAGAGAAGCTGGAAGCATCTCTGCTGCTGGGACAGGACTCTTTCTGTGGCAAAGACCTGATGGACTCCCCTAAGGCCTCCAGCCCCATGATCAACCCAGTAGTCATTCTGGGTCTGGACAGTCCCAACGAGAGGCAGAGGGAGCTGGCTGCCAAGGTAAATGTTGCCGCTTTATATCCACATAACATGACAGTGATAGCCTATTCCCACCAAGTCCAGTTTGACAAAACCAAACAAAATATAATATATACAGTATATTGCACAAAAACAAATCAGCAAAAATCTTAATTAGTACTGTTTTCAGTAACACCTTGTCTACACCGGACGCGAGCAGAGCGGCGCAATGTGACAAAATAAAATAGAACCTATTATGCTGTCTACACTGGATGCGGTGTGGCGCGACACTAGAAATCCCCATCAGTAAACTGATTCCGCATTATATTTATGACATACTGACATTAAGTTCAAATGATTTTTAATGGTCGCTTTGTCGCATCCAGTGTGGACAGACCTTACCTGTTGCGGCGTGGCACGATGCAACAACTGTCGAGTCCAGTGTAAAAATCTCATCCTTAAGACAAGATAAATGTACTTGTTTTATTTACTTGTTTTCAAATAAGATATCTTTAATCATTTAATTAATTTACATTAATTAAATTTACATACTTAATGTATAAATATGTATAAATAAAATTGTTCAAAACAAACTAACAAACAAAGACAGAAAAGGCCAATTGGGTAGACAAATTACAATTAATTCAAGATATATTCTTATAAGTTTTTTTTTTACACAGTTGCTTCTCAAGTAGTTACAATGAATAAGAATTTGCCATTTTGTTAAGGAGTACCACAAGGCTCAATATTCAGACCTATTATGTTTTCTTATTTAATTTTTCTACTTGCAATAAACTCCATTCTAATACAAATAAATAAAAATAAGACTTTCTCATTTCAATAGAAAAAAAAGAAACCTTGCAATATATTATTTGAAATTCTGTGTGAAGCTAATAGAGACACATTCAGTTTTTCAAATCATGTTGTTCATGTCCCTATGTTAAAATTTGGACCTGGTGAGTTTAAGTCATACATTTGTATTACTGTTAACTGCTCTTTTATTAAATTGAAAACCACCACTCTGAAATGCTAAAACTTTTTATGTTGCTAATTTATGTATTTTATTCCATTTTCCTACATTTTGTTTTCTCTTTTCAGTGTGTGCGACTGCTCATGCACACCTTCAACAGGCAGTACAGCCAGGTGAGCAGCAGTCTCAGTGAGAGCAAGGTGAGCTTTTACTGCCCTAGTGTCTGTCCAGACCTTGCCTCATTCTCTTGCCCATGCAGACCAGATATCTGTCTCGCTCTCTCTTTCTTCTTATGTAATATTTAGCAGTCTTTTTCTTTTAGCCATTTAAAAAGGCATTTTAAAAATTTTCTTCACTTCACTTCTCTCATTCACTCATTTAGAGTAGAGCAGCATGATTAGTGTAATAGATGCTTTAAGGGTAAGCATGGCATTTTCTGGAATATGATGAATGAGACACTTTTATTACATTGCCAGCTTTATCATCTGGTGGTGCTCTTTTTTTTTTTTTTTAGCTGTCAGAGATGTCTGCATCACTTTTAAGAGACAGTTCTTCTTCCCTTCTGAGCACTTTAACACCCTCCTCCACCTGCCCGTCACTGGTGGATGGTCACTATGACAGTCCAGACCTCAGGTCAGTGTATTTTCAATACAAAACAAAAGTTCCTGTTAGTATAAAAACAATATGAAAATACTAGTTCTCTAGAATCAGCCTATACGGTCTGTTCAGTCTCAGAACACCTCAAATACTTTACAACTAACAGGACTTTCATGTTCTATGTGATTTTACAGAGGTGCTGAAGCAAACTCTGGTGCCTCTAGCCCTGATCTCGACCCCTTCAGCCCTATAGAGAGAAAACCCAGGAGCTGCACCTTCATCCCGGACATCCAGGAGATTCGCGTCAGGTAACATCCGCACCACTAGGTGTCAGTATAACATTCAAGACTACTGTTGAAAACTTCTGTCCTTAAAACGTTAAACATTCTAATGTATCCTGTTATTGATTACCCTGTAAATTATACGGTATATATCTACTATTTTCCTGACTACAGCCCCATTGTGTCAAAGAAAGGCTATCTACACTTTCTCGAGCCACACACCAATGGCTGGGTGAAGCGGTACATTGTGGTGCGGCGGCCATATGTCTACCTGTACCGCAGTGAGAGAGACTGCGTGGAGAGAGCTGTCATCAACCTGTCCTCTGCTCAGGTGGAGTACAGTGAAGATCAGCAGGCCATGCTGAGGGTGAGCCCATTTATTTATACCTCGTCCAGTGACATACACATGATTACTGAGGAAAGTGTTCTGCTAGCAATAGTTGTCCACTGATTTTGTTAACCCATGTGATGTTTGGTTTCCAGGCTCTTAACACTTTTGCAGTGTGCACTGAGCACCGCAACATTCTCCTCCAAGCAGCCAATGACAAAGAAATGCATGACTGGCTGTACGCATTCAACCCACTTCTGGCAGGAACTATCAGGTATTTAAAATTAAATTATTTTATTTTATTTCAGTATTTCACCACACAAAAACTGCGGTTGCAACAAACTAGCCAATTTCTTTTAATTATTATTTTTAAAATATTTTATTTTACCACATTGCACGCAACCTGTCTGTGTTTAACACTAGTTTTGTTATTGTTAGCTAACATATAGTTTTTGTTAAAATTTAATTAAAATAAAGCTGAAACAAAATAAAATATGAATATTAGAAAAATAAAAAAAGCTATAGGATCTGAGCTATAAGGTTCGTTTTGGTTCATTGCACAACCGCTCCACTGCTAAGATAATCAGCTTTCTTAAAGTTTTTGTTTATAACATTTCTCTCTCTCTCTCACTCACTCTCTCTCTCTTTTTTTTTTTTTACCCAAAATTAGAGAGCAGTGATGCTAAATTACCTGTTATTGATACACTAAATGCAAATACATCAGCACATTTTCACCATTGGATGAGGGAGATTTTATTTGTTATATCACATATTTCAAAAGGACTCAAATTAAAACGAAAATTGAAACGAAAATATAAAAACAAAAGCTGATTTAAAAAAAAATATATATATATTTATATATATGTAATAGTATATAAATAATACTCAAATAACACTCTTGTGTTGGCATCTGCCTAATTCTACCAATAATTTGAACCAAAATGTAATAGAGTTAGATTGGACCAAAGATCTTTGATATCAAAACAGACTCTGGACCATTTTTTGGGTTGCAGCTCAGCAGTTGAGAACCACAGCTGTAACTGGTCATGATCAATGATATTGCTGAATTTCTCCTAATCTCTCTCTCTACCCACAGGTCTAAGCTTTCCAGGAGAAAATCAGGACCGATGAGGATGTGAAAGTTTTTTTTTTCTCTGGCTGAAACAACAAACAGATAGCTAACAGGCCGTTGTGGTGTAATTAGGTCATGTGATCATAAGTGCCCTATCCCCATGTCATCACAGCTGCCTCTTGCCTGCCCATCCCAGCATTCCCATCTCAGTCTGTCCATGCCAACCATAGACTCTGGGCCTGGCTTCACAGAGTGTATGTGTTTATGTGTGTGTGTCAGGCCATATTTAGTGTAAATTTACAACATTGAAATATATTCAGCACTTCCCGCTAACATGGCTACAAGCTAGAATGGCAAAACAGCATCTTAGACACGGCCCTACTCTTAGTTCATTTGTAAATGCGACTCAACGCTCTGTTTGTGTATGTGTGCTTCTGCAGAGTATATGTCAAGTGCTTTTACCTGGGCTTCAGTAGTTGCCTCTTGGTTTTGATCTGTCTTGATCATTGTGCTTCATGAAGGGATGCAGAGCTTATTTCGAGGTCACCTTTTATGCAGTGGACGACAGATTGCAATGGATTTTAGACTAAAAAAAGAGGTAAATGTCCATTATTTTGACAAAAATCAGCATTGGAAAAGTACAAAACGTCTACCATACAGAAGTTTATTTTGTGTTTTTATTGTCATCTGTAATGTCTTTTTTACATTACATCTTTACGTTTACTTATTTATTAAGCATTGTATGTTTTATAAACATCATTTATTAAGAGGTCACTATTTGTAGTGTGCTACAAAATAATTTTTCACCTTGCACTTTTGATAATGAGCTTTATTTACCAGGTTCATTTGCACAAGAGATCTGCTGCTAAGAGAATCCGCTTCTTTAATCTTTTCTTTATTTACAACTTTTCATTATTTGCGCACAAAATTGGAGAGCTGTGATGCTAAATTACCGGATACTGTTACACTGAACGCAGATACATAAGAGCACATTCGATTATTTCGGTTACATCGCATATTTCAAATAACATTATGCAGGAAGTTTCTGTAGCTTAATTGCATCATAGTTCTTCATTTGTAACTGCTATGTTCAGCTCATCCCAGCCTTACATGTTATAATATATTGAATATCTGTATTCAGACCTCTTACACAGAGAAGCAGCAATAAGATCAAGTCTTGTAAGAGAAGATCCAGTTTTAGTGCTCCAATATGTAACAAAAAGTCTGATAGCTTTTACCAAACATTTTGTGATCACCAATATAGTAATTTTTATTTAGCTTAGCTAAACGGTTCATTATTTTGTAAGCATATACACATACACCTGGTTTTTGCTCCACCCTTTGCCTTGAAACTATGAAGACCGTGTATACAAAGTATATAAAACTGTCATGACAGTTACATCTTAGAGGTATTACCTGAGGCCGTGTATGAATCTCTCTTTTGGCTTGGTTTAAGCTCATGCTATTGGTCAGTCAGCCATTTAGCATGTTGCTCATGTTGCTGTTACAGATATCATGAGAGAGCACTGATGTTTTGTGCCATGGGCCAGCCAACCCAAAGAGCACAATCGTAGCAGCAACATCTAGTTGTGAACGTAGCCGAGAGAGTTCAGCAGTTCTGGTCTTTACCTCTCAAAATGGTTTCTTCATAAGCAGCAGTATAAGTATGCCTTGATAGACTCTTACATGAAATATGGATCTGAAATGTAAATTAGAGACAGATGTTTAGGTTTTGGACAATATTGACAGTCATACTGTACCTCCCAGTGCTCTGACGTTTTTTTTATCCATTCCTGTCTTTGATAATGCTATGTATATGATAGCATGCTGTACATATTTATTCAGCTTTTAAATTAAATGTATCGAACGTATCTCATTTACCTCCATACAGTATAAGAGTAGCATTTACATAAAGATAATAGATGCAGTTGTATTATTTTACCAAATTGAAGGATCACAGTCGACTATGAGCATGTGGTGTTCGCATTGACACGGTGCCCTGAAAACAAAGCATTCAACAAGACTTTGTCAACATTGCAGAAAAACAAGATTTTTAAGGTTTGTAGTTGATAATGTGTCTCTCTTTCACTCTCAATCGATCCTTTGTGTTACCACGTCTTTCCGAGCATCATTTCAAATAAACATGTTTCATCCATCCAAATATTCCAAATTTAAAAAAAGAAGGAACTCAATATAAACTAAGTGTACCTATTGTAATTGCTTCAATATTTCTGTTGATTTGCTCTGTATATAAACCCAAGTGTGGTCTACCACACTTGGCTATAACCACTTTATACCATAATGAATGGGCTGTAGTGTACTCGGTGCTCAAGTTCTTTGAGTGTTGGACCTGTGTCTTCTAATGTCTGTGGACACTTAACACTTTGTCAGGTGTGAAATAAATGTGAAATATTCGCAACGTTGCTTGAGTCTGGACTTCTTTTTTGTTTAAATCAGAGGTGCCCCAACTTTTTAATATGGCCAAAACTAGGGCCAAAAATTTGATTCGGGGCCATGGGCTGCATGTACAGTAAATACTGCATTACATCTCTATTAAAGTATATTAAACATTTTTTTTATATAATTAAAAAAAAATCCTCACAGGCCAACTTTGGCTCGCAGGCCCTAGTTTGGTCAACTCCATCTGTATTCAAGCCTCTTACATGGTGTTTTCCTAGCAAGGTGCCAATGAGATAATGTCTTGAGAGAACATCCAGTTTTGGCATCTCTGATCTAAATGATAAAGTAATTTAAGATATAAATCATTCTTGCATACGTTTGGACAAAAAAAAAAAAAGCATTTTAGTCCAAAACTACTACCTGCTTCCTTGATCAATTATGGCCTTTCTAACTTTTCAAAGTAATGCAGTATCTGGGAATATAAGCAGATGTATATTATCACATGAGGGCTCTTTTTTCACTTCTAATTATAGCTTAGTATCTCATAATCTCAACTTTTTAAAAAAACGGTCTCATAATTATGATTTACCAAAGCATTACTTTTTTGTCAGAGATAATCTAAAGAAAGAGGGTTATTTAAAAGTTGTGTCGCATATGCAGTCTTCTCTCATATACAACGTAAAAGGAAAGTCTGATTGATTCTATAATAAATCGATTCATCTGCAACTCTTTATTTTCTCTGATATAGCATTCGAAAGTCTGATTAATTCTTGTGAATCAATTCATTTGGATGATTCGTGTAAATGAACCGATTAAAAAATGATTCACAAGCCCTGGTTTTGGCATCTCTTATCTAAATGATCTATTCTAAATATATTATCTTAAATACATTTAACATATGAGCACTTGCATCATTTAAGGATAAAAAAAAAAAAAAAGCATTTTAGTCAAAAAGTATTTCCAGCTTCCTTGTTCGTTTACAATCTTTCTAACTTTTCAAAGTAATACATTGTTACCGTATCGGAATATAAGCAGATGTATGTTTTCACATGAGGGCTCTAGTTACATTTCTGGCTCAGTGCTTATACACCCCCTTCATCTCTCCCACGGACATCTGTCAGCAAGCTCAGGTATCATTTTAGAGAGGGAGCGAGAGCCGAGAGAGACAGTTGGGTACAGCCCAAGGACCCCTGCCACTTCTGGTCTGCCTGGCCGAGGTCTAGCATGGTGCTCCACAGGGCCATCCAGGCCGCTCGTGACGGGGATGCGAAGGCTCTGAGGGCCCTGCATGAGTCCGGATGTCTCAGTCCGACCATCACAGATGCCCAGGGAGTTTCTCCCGTCCACCACGCCGCCCGCTGCGGGCAGCTGGACTGCCTGGATTTTCTGGTGAATGAAGGTTGTTTCCCCTGCCACACTCGTATGAAGAACGGCGCCACGGCCGCCCATGATGCTGCTGCCACCGGGCACGTGCGGGAGCTGCAGTGGCTGCTGAGACAGAAGAAGTGTGGGATTGAGGTGAGTGCCATGATGTATCGAAAGATAAATGACATTTGACAGCTGGATGGGCTGCTGTGTCAGTTTCCTTTACTGTCAATTACACAGGTCATTGATGATGGATGTACAATGTGAGTAAAGAAGCACCTCTTTTATTAATATCACTGATGGTATAATAGCGTATCAGTATATTGAAAGGTCATTGTGATGCACTACTGACTATCCCCATAATTCAGACGCCTTCAAACTGGGTACTGGATGCTAATGTTCGTCTTTGTGTCCGACTGTGGCCTACAGGATCGTGATGGCGAGGGAGCAACGGCCCTGCACCTGGCTGCCAGGTTTGGCCATGCGGAGGCAGTACAGTGGCTGTTGTTTGAGGGAGGAAACACAGAGGCAGAGACGGATTGTGGAGCTCGACCTGTCCATTACGCTGCAGCCAGTGGAGATCTCACTTCCCTCAAACTGCTCATGTCCTACTCCCCAAGGTAAAGCTCACAGACAGTTACGCCATCCCTGATTAGCCAAGCACTCAACTTTTAGTACATTTCACATAACCAGTGTACTTTTAACCATCTTCTTAGAAGATAAGAAGAAGTAGTCATAATTTAAAGTATTGAACTGTTCTTTTAAAAAAGTGGCTGGTTGCAAATTACTGACAAAAAGTACATAACTATGTTTAAGCAATTTAAAGGGATAGTTCAGCATAAAGTGAAAAATCATTGACTCACCTTCATGTCGTTCCACACCTGTATGACCTTACTACTTCTGTGGAACACAAAAGAAGATATTTTGAAAAAAAATGTCTCAGTATTTTCAGTGGTAACCATTTGGTTACCAACATTCTTCAGATTATCTTCTGTTGTCTTCTGCAAAGTCATACAGAGTTGAAATGGCATGAGTAATAAAAATTCAATTTTTGAATTATTGAATTATCCCTTTAAGACACAAAAAACAATGAGGATGTTTGAAATCTCATTTAGGGTGAACATCAAACTTGAACAGATAAAAATGGTAAATGTTAACTAAAGAAAATTGAATTTAATTTGTTTATATAAATGAGTATAAAACAGGTTTCCTGAAATCTTGCCCTGGAGGGCCAATGCGCTGCAGAGTTTAGCTCCAACCCTGATCAGACTCACCTACCTGTGATTTTCTAATGATCCTGAAGACATTGATTAGCATGCTCAGGTGTGTTTGATTTGGGTTACAGCTAAACTCTGCAGGAAAGTGGATCTCGTGGGCCAGATTTGAGGATCCCTGGTATAAAAAATATATTGAAAAGAAAAGAATTTTTACTTGATAAAATCTTATTTAGATAAAACTATTTGCACTAACATTTTTAAGTAAATTTGACTGCTCCTGGTGTGTACAATTTACCTGTTATTGTCGAGTAAAATGTACTTATATTGAACTTAACATTCAGAAAGAAATTAAGTAAATATGACATAATTTTATTTAATTTAACATATAGAATTAATTAAAATCTACTTACCTAAGTTAAGTAAATTGATCAAAGATAATAAGTAACTTCAGCTTGGCCAGTAAAAGTTTGCATAATTTTGACTTAGTCAAAGCTCAAATGGCAATACTTTGATTTTATTCAATATAGCATTAAACCATGCTTTTAAAGTGTATGTTTTACTCAGAAACATCTACGTAAATAATACAATAAATATTATTTAGAAACCATATCTACATGATTAGTAAAGCGGCCCTCACCCGAACACAGAGACTTCAATACTTGGTACACAATACACAATGACAGTAGCATTCTGTGGATCGTTTTTTAGTATGAATGTGTCATTTTGAGTAGAAATTGAACTCCAGATGTAAGAAAATCACAGGTTACTAAACCTAACAACAAAAGCAATGATAAAACAGTGGAAATACAGCTGGAAATCAGCAAAAGAATCAACCGTATTATTCATGATCCAGTATATGATGGGAACACCAGTATCAGAAAAGTTGAGTTGGTTTTACTTCAAATGCTATTTTATGCTATTTATGCTTTAATTTCTACAAGCTTGAATTGAGTACTAATATAGAATTTACTTTGTTTTTTTAAATTACTGCCTGAACTAACTTTTCATGTAGAAATTAGATGTTTTTCTGTAGTATTTACTTCACCACAGAATCATTTTTATCAGTGTATTAAAGATCAGCATCATATAAATAAAAAAGAGGTGTATCGTTTTTTTTTTTGTTCAGTTCAAACCATCTGGATGAACTGTGTTGCTTCTGATATACGCCAATGCTACAAGTGACTGTCATGTGTGTTTACATGAGTCCACCTTGAGTCATGCTTAGACAAGTACACATAAAGACAGCAGCTTAGAGTCACGTTGCCATTTTTTGAGAGCTGCTGCTCATCAGGGAGGCTTTACTGTACATCTTATATATACCTTATACCTCTAACTAGCTACTAGTGATGTTACGGTCTTTTGAGCCGGTTCTCAGGAAGTAACCGATCGAGCCGGTTCACAAATCGAACTGATTCGAACTTTAGTTCCGGGTTGATGACGCAGGACGCACAGCCCGAAGTACCACGTCCAACTCAAAAAGAACCGATTGAGCCGGTTCAACCAACTGTCGAAGTTTGCCGAGGATTTATCACTACTAGCTACATTAACATGCAAATCCATAAGAAATCGGACTGATGGATGAATCGGATTGAAGGGCTGCTTTATAAACACCTCAGTCTATCTGACTGAACTTGAGCCGAGTGAAATTTTGATGGGATAGGAAGGGGTGGTGTAGATGTGAAATATTTGGATTAATCAAGCATATAAATGGTTGACTCAATTAGATTTAAAATACTATTGATTATACTTTGAAATTGTTAATGATACTATTGGTCCCCCTGTAATGATTATTTTGGTTTCTCCCATTTCTACTGAGCAACTGATTATATCTACACCTGTGACTAATTTTGTACTTGACACACTCTGAGGAAGGCTGGATGGCCGAAATGCATCAGTGTGCAGTGTTTTAGTCATTTTTAATGTTTCTAGAGTGAGCCATGTTTGAATAAAGGCTTTTTGACATTTTGGAACTGGAAGAATAGCCTTGGATCCGTAGTTTCTATAGATATAATTTTGAACCCAACCAAAGAGCACCTTCTGGGACTATTAAACGGAGGTCCTTTCAGCAAGTAGCGCTCCAAGATGTTTTCTTTGAGATACTATTTTCTCAATCGGATCAAAAAATATTTTTTGCACATGCGCAGTGCCATGATCCATATATTTACATACATTTTACATCTTAAGGGCCAGCCACACTACACTTTTCGTTCCATTTTCTTTATGAATTTTGCTGCGTTCCAAAGTGCAAGTTTGGTGAAAATCTGACCTGTGAATTTGTATCACATGAAGACATGTGACCAAGAGAAGATCAGCGTGACCTCTAAAACTGCAATGCTGCAGTAAAGAGTAGATTGTACATCTTTTTACATTTTGGATGTATTGTTTTTAAAAAGATGCCACATAAAAAAAAGATGCCAGAGTGTGACAAATCGATATATATGATATATTACGACTGTAGGTGTCAGTAGAAATTTTGCATGCTCAATGTCTAGTGCAGGGCTGTCCAAACTCAGTCCTGGAGGGCCGGTGTCCTGCGTGACTGCAGCTTTAAGAATGTGTCTCTATTTCTTGTCATCTTTCAAACTAGTCAGTTAAGGAGACTGAATAATTGCTAAATATTTGCTAAAATAGGGCTTCCGACATATATGTCAGGTGTCTTTTTAGTTATTATAAAGGCAAAAATGACATACAGTAACATTATTGCGGTGACTTTCTTTGGTTCTGAACGTGGTGACTGAGTGCATGCACTGAAGTTTTGTTCAGAATACATGTAATGCACATATTAACAATATGTGAATGGGGTTGTAAAGTTTAGGGTTCACATATAACTTTAAGAATGTGAAATCGGACTGACAAAAAATGAGTGCATGTTAACCAGCAGTGTGCAGTGCTGTTCTGAAATGAGGAGGCAAAGTCCTCACAAAGTCCTCTTTTTCTTTAGAAAAACGAGTGATTCATACACTTTTTAATGATATATTTTGTAGTATTGGCATTGTTTTATTTTTGTACTACAAATTTTTTCTCATCCAATTTTTTTTGAGGAGGCACTGCCTCCAAAGCCTCCATGCAGGAAACACCCCTGACGTAAACATACCTTACAATTCACTGAAATGAGCTGAGCTGTAAACTTGAAGTGGCTTGATAATTAATGTTGGTTAAAGAAGGGATGTATGTTATGTTGTTAGTTTATAGATGCAATGTCTAAAATGTGTTATTGGTGCAGGTGTGTGGACTGCCACACAGGAACTGGGGCCACTCCACTGTATTTGGCCTGTCAGGAGGGACATCTGCATGTGGTTGAATACCTGGTGAAGGACTGCCGTGCAAACGTCCATGTGCAGGCCAAAGATGTGTTGCATGCAGCTGCCCACATTGGACACTATGCCCTGGTGGTTTGGCTGGTGAGTTACAGCTGCTTCAGTCACTTTTTATTGAATATATTTAAGTATTATATAAGAGTTAACTCTAACTCTGTCTCTGATGTGGATCTTCAGGTCTCCTTCACAGATCTAGATCTGTCCTGTCAGGATAAGGATGGAGCCACAGCACTGCACTTTGCCGCTAGCGAGGGCCACCATCGCATTGTGGAGTGTCTTTTACTCATGGGAGCAAAAGTCCTGAAAGACCTCTGGGGTGGGACCCCCCTGCATGACGCAGCGGAGAATGGAGAACTGGAGGTGTCTGTCACCGTTCCTTTAGTTCCAATCACAAATCCTTATCATGAACGCTCAGAGGGTTATACATTTTAAGTAGTGTTTGAAATGCTTTCACATAGGTTTTGAATGACAGCTCTAATCTCTTGTTCCCTCAGTGCTGCCGAGTGCTGCTGAATAATCACATCAGTCCACTGGAGAGAGATTCAGATGGGTTTACTGCAGTGGATCTGGCAGAATACAATGGCTATCATGACTGTGCCAACTTCCTCCGTGATGCCAATGCTCATGTAAGATACTTAGTACTTTCTTCAGCACAACTTATTTAACTGAAAGCACATTTTTAATTAGATGTTTTTATTTTCGCTAATTTATATAGTTATCTTCATTGTCATGCAATTTTTTGAATATACTATATACACACTCATGTTCAAATTTTTGGGGGTCAGTATGATTTTAATTACAAAAAAAATTTTTTTGAAGAAGAAATTAATACTTACAGCAAAGATGCATTTAATCGATCAAAAGTGACATTAAGACATTTTTAATATTCCAAAAATAAATCCTGTTCTATTAAACTTTTTATTCATCAAAGTATCCTGAAAAAAAATCATGGTTTCCACAAAAAATATTAGCAGTTCAACAATTAAAATAAGATGAAATGATAATAAGAAATGTTTAAGCACCAAATCAGAATGATTAAAAAATTCAGCACTGCATCACAGGAATAAATTACATTTTAAAATATATCACCCTAGAAAAAAAAACTATTTAAAATTGTAATAATATTTTACAATAATACTGTTTTCACTGTATTTTTGATCACATAAGTGCAGCCTTTGTAAGAAATTTTTCAAAACCATTAAAAAAATCGTACCTTCCCCAAACAAAAGGTAGCGAGTATGTGTATATGAAATTGTGTGAAAATTAAAATAAAAGGGGAAAAAGAAAAATGTAATACAGAAAAAAAGTACAGAGAAATTAAACTTATACAATACAATACAAGTTTATTTGTATAGCACAAAAACAACTGGTGTTGACCAAAGCGCTTTACAAGGCTAAAAGAAACAGGCAATAAAGACACAAAGCATTAGAGAAACAATAAAAGTAAGATAAAAAAGCCTAAAATAAGATAAAAATAGAAGAGAAAAGCTTGAATCAAAAGATATTAAATGCTGATGGGAATCAAGGGATATTGAAAGCCACGGAAAAAAGGTACGTTTTCAAGGCGAATTTAAAATTTGACAAGGTTTGGGCGGATCTGATGTGAGCCGGAAGGCTATTCCATAACTTAGGCCTGATGACCGCAAAAGTGCGATCTCCCCTGACTTTAAGTCTAGTTCTAGGAGCATATAATAGATCAGAGTCCCCAGATCTGAGTGATCTAAACTGTGAAGGCGGATGTAGTAGTTCAGATACAATGAAAATTCTGTCAGTAATTACTCAGCCTGTCTTACTCACCATGTCCTTCCAACCCTGTAAGACATACATTCATCTTCGGAACACAAATTAAGATATTTTTGATGAAATCCAAGAGCTCTCTGACCCTGCATAGACAGCAAGGGTACAATCATGATCAAGGCACAGAAAGGTAGTATGGACATCGTTAAAATAGTCCATGTGACATCAGTGGTTCAACCGTAATTTTATGACGCTACAAGAATTCTGTTTTTGTGTGCAAAGAAAACAAAAACAATGACTTTATTCAACAATTCTTCTTTGCGTCACCCTCAGGCGCCATTTTGGAGAGTATCACGATGCATGCCTGTGCTTTTCCTGCATGTAAACAATGCATGAGTGTGGTACTCTCCAAAATGGTGCCTGAGAGTGACACGGAGGAGAAGAATTGTTGGATAAAGTTGCTATTTTTGTTTTCTTTGCGCACAAAAAGTATTCTCGTAGCTTCATAAAATGACAGAATTTTCATTGTTGGGTGAACTATCCCTTTAAGGTAAGTTATGGTTACTGTGTCAATGTTACACATTTAAAAGTCAAATTTACCCTACCTGGGTGAAAGTAAAAGTTTTTCCACATTTAAAAACAATATACTTAAGTATAGCAATTAAGTAGGCCTACTTTGATACCCATGAATATTGCATACATTGACAGCTGATGATGTGGATTTTTGGTAATACTTCACCTTGTGATAGCAAACTGTTACTGCCACCTACTGGCAAACACTCTGTTTCTCTAGCATAAATATACAGTATTTGAGCTAGTGAAATAGTAGCTCATATTGGCTGAGTCATGCTACAAAATAGAGGACAAGGCACAAATATTAAAGTGCATTTATTAAACCACACACTGAGTCATTCCCGCTGAAGAACCTCTCCATTATTTATCAGATATGGGACAGGATATTCTTCACAGGAACATCCTATTCAGAAGGCTGAACAGATACCACTAATCCCTTAATAATGAAGGCATTAATAATTTGATTATAATTTGATGCACATCTGCTGGGAGTAAAAGTGTTGACAAGTATTTGTTTATTCTTGTGGAGAATGCTGTCATATGGGACAATTAGAAAAAAAAAGTCTAATTGAATGAAATCTAATGATTTAGTTGTATATCCCTGGTCCTTTTCGTGCATTTTTAGAATGAATATTTAGTGTGGATGGACTCAAATGGATCACTTAAGTTCAGAAGTCCAGTCGTGAGAATTCAGTGATGCACAAGACGTCTGATACGGTATGAAACACCAATACGCTATACATAATTCGCGGAATACTTATACTTCAGCTCCACCTCCACTGTCACTCCAATGCAAAAGGGCATCAGATACATCATTGGTTCATAAATGAAGTGGAAACTATGCAAGCGTCAGCCTTTCTTTTGATAGCATAACTACGATGGCATATTAAAGGGGTCATATGATGCGATTTAAATTTTTCCTTTCTCTTTGAAGTGTTACAAGCTCTTGGTGCATAAAGAAGATCTGTAAAGTTGCAAAGACTAAAGTCTCAAATCCAAAGAGATATTCTTTATAAAAGTTAAGAGTCAACCACGCCTACCTAAAACGATAATATAATATAATATAATATAATATAATATAATAAAGAGCATGCATGAACTGCCTGTAAATGAATAGAATTGTTGTGATCTAATGCTTAACTAGAGTTGCCTGATCTGTTTCTGCTGCATATCTAATGGTCTGTGTAACTGATGTGTGTTGACCTCTTTGCTCCACAGTCGATTGAGGTGCATGTGACAGACAGAGAGGTATTAAGTGAAGCGCCTTTAAATTTGCGTAACGGCAAATCAGTTAGGGTTAGATACTAATGTGACACCTCAATAGAGATTAGAACTGTCTGTCCATGTACGTGTATCGATTCCCCATCAAGCCCTGTTCTTTGATCTTTGCCCTTTTGTGAAATTGAAGTAATTCTCTAACCACAGTCCAAGACATTCAGAAGAGCAAATAGCGTTCTGTGACTGTAGTGTTAGTTCAATGTGAGAAACACAAAAGTGAGGAATGTGTGGCAGTCTTTAGATGTTTAAACTTGTAAAGACAAACGGTTCACCTAATCCCACCCTTTAATTATTCATACTTTACTATGAAGACCTCCTGTCTGAGCTCACTGTAGTGTGCTGATCCTTAAGCGTTTGGCCATTGGATGGCTGGAGCTCTGATGTGATTGTGGCTGCTTTCAATACACTCAGCTGTTAGACTTGTGAAGACTTGACTGGAAAAGGCGTGTACTGTAAGTTATTTCAGATTACTTTATAAAAAACATAAACATCATTGTTTTACTTTTCTGAAGAAAAAAGGAAAAATCCTGCAGCATTGCATGGGTTTGTTTTATAATGTGAAATGTATTAATTAAATATGCATATAAATTGGTAGAAAAAACTCTGCCTAGAAAAAGATCTTTGAAAAAACCTTCAAAATAACTCAATTATAGTGTATTGCTTCTTGGTTCGAGGATTCATATGCTTTAAGAGTTTGGTGTCTAACACTAAAACTGTAAAATCAATATCAGGTAACAATACAACTGCCTTTGGGAAAATATTGAGCATATAGAAAATTATTTTCCATTTATTTTTTTCTTATGGAATAAGAAACAAGTTTAAAATTTAATGTTATCATGAAAGACCATATAAAAAGTATGACTAAAAATATTTTGTCATTACAGTGCGAGTAAGTAATGAGGTAATTGATGGAAACACACAGACTGACACATTCATCATGTTTAGCGCTGAGAACTAAATTTCATTTTGTTAAAATAAATAAATTAGCCCCTAAATGTCACACATTTTATTATACACAGCTTATGCATAATCTATAGTGTGTGAAGCCTCATTTAGTATTTGAAGTCATATTTTTGAGCATGTTCAGACTTAGCCGTCTTTGTGATGCTGCTCTTAAGTGCTACAGTCAACTCACACATCCTTTATCTTTGCATTACTACTTTAGTAACACTACTAGTACACTACTAACACGACTACTAATACGATCCAAACATGTTTTATGGTTGTCTGATATATGGATTTACACTACTTTTCAAAAGTTTGGGGTTGGTAAGATTTTTTAAATGTTTTTGAAATAAGTCTCTTATGCTCACTATATTGTGTTTATTTGGTTCAAAAACCTGCAAAAACAGTTATATTATTAAATATTATTACAATTTAAAAACACATTTTCTATTTTATTATATTTAAAAATGTAATTGAGGGCCATTTACAGTCTTCAGTGTCACATGATACTTAAAATATTATTTTAATACTGTATTTTCTTATTTATTGAAAACAGTTTTTTTTTTACTGAAACTGTGATACATTTTTAAGGATTCTTTAAAAAAAAAAAACAATACTTAAAATATAATTATTTTGTAATATTATAAATGAGCATTTTGATCTTTACTGAATAATTAAGTATTACTTTCTTTAAAAAAATCTTATTGACCCCAAACTTTTGAATGGTAGTGTATGAATACATGTGTACAGTACATATGACAAGGTTAAAGTATGTCCTAATTTTCTGCTGTTGCAATGTATGGCACATGTTATTATTAATGTTAAAAAAGAACTTAAGAGAGCTTTGTTTGAACAGAAAAAACACAGAACAGCAGGAACAGAGTTCACAAGTGGCCATAAGAGAAGTCAATCACTGCAATTGCAGGTATGGGTCATTTGAACCATCCGATCAGATGACTGAACTCTATAGGCAGTTTTCTTTTGTTAACTAAGTGAGAGGTCTGCTATATTAAACAGTTTGAGCTCCTGTTTCACTTTTCTCATGACTTTTTCCCCTCACTGGGGGCTGTTCACAGATCAGGGTGTACACTGTGCTTCAAGACCTGTATGTTGTGCCAATTACTAAAAGGAAATTGAGTTTAAATTTAGGAAATCACTGTTCTCATTACTTTACTTCAGCAGTCTGCAGACATTGTTCTCATAGAGGAGGAAAGGACCTTGTTTAGCACAGCTGACCCACACCAGGATATTAAGGACCTGTCCTGTGAACTCAGACATAGTGGCAGGATGGAAAATATCAAGGTGATGATTTTTAATTATGAACTGATTTTAAGCAAATGGGACAGGACACGCCTGTTCTTAATCGCTTTGGCTGTTTTGGTGTTCCTAGCAGCCGGTGAATGAAGTCCCTCCCCAGCCTCGTCCCTCTCCAGCATATCTGGATAACTTATCCGCATTACCGGCCTCCTCACAGGCTAAGAGAGCTGGAGCTGGAACCATTCAGCACATGCAAGTGGCCTCTACAGGTGAGAGTGCATGACCCTGCATGTGTTCGGCTCAGGCAAGACTATATATCTGTAACCGTTACAGATTTCTAACTGACAAAAAGGTCAACTTCAATAATAAACACAAATAAACTGAATATCTAAAGTTAACTAATTCTCTCTGTCTTTGGTGTATAGTTGTAACTTCATTCAACATGAGGAAACACCTTGAGGATGAGGAGACAGTTTTGTCCCATAAGTCCATGAGGTCAATGAGACAAGCAGGAATCACAGCGGTCTTCACTGGACAAACAATAAATGTATGTGCTAGCTTCAGTATTAAAAAAGTCATCCTGAAATCACAATTTAACACAAACATTTTAACATTTTCATCTGTACAAGATTAGCACTGTTTGAGGCACTGTTGTTAACTTGCCCTTCCTAAAAAAAAGGGTATTGGTGGTGTTTCGGGGAGAGTGTTACATTTTGAGATGTAAAATAGTTTGCAATGACATTTATTTTGATTTGAAGTGAGTGTGTTTCTTTGCAACTGAGATGGTATGGCGATATTGATTTCTATGGGTTTGTATGAATCTGTTTACAGAAAGGACAGAATGGAATTGTTCCACTTGAAGCATTGGAGGCAAATCTTGCTGACATTGATTCTTTGATCCCAACTCATGATGAGAACGGGAGGCCCATTGCTGAATGGAAGAGGCAGGTTATGGTGCGCAAGCTTCAGACTCGACTGCAGGACGAAGATATCCACAGCAGAAAAGTAAACTTCTCAACCCTTCCAACATAAAAGTCCTTGCATAATGTCATACAACATTACAATAAGAATTGTTTTCTTACACAGGACAACAGTGACCAACACATCGAGATGGATGGTTGGAGGTATTCCCAAGTCCACAATGTCATTTTTGGCCCCTTTGGAGAACTGCTTACTGAAGATGACCTGGTCTACTTGGAGGGACAGATTGAAACTATCTCCCTTCAGAAACAATGCCGGGCCTATGAACTAGAGCTTGCTCGACTGGCGGAGGAACTCAGGACCATCCTTCCTGCTCCCATCATTAATATCACCGTCAACACCCAGTGCCAGCAGCTCCCAAACATGGAGGAATCTCTGCCTCTTCCTGTGTGGTACAATCGTATCTCAAATATAGTAAAGAGCATGTCACTGCTCCTGACAAACCTCTCAGAAACAAACAGTGAGGATGGGATCAGTAAGATGCCAAACACAGATCTGGCATCGGTACTCACATACCAGCCAGAGTGGCAAAGTTCAATCAGGGGACGAAGGCAAAAGGTGGAAATGGAGATCCAGCAATCAGGAGTTTCTGTGAGAAATCTGAGGTCCAACTTTGAGGGTCAGATAGGAAACATCTACCCATTTTCTGGGTTTTTAATCAACACATCAGACACAAGGCAGCAAAAACGGACTACATCAACAAATCGTAAGGAGCAGCCAACTCAAAGCACTGACCTAAATCACATTAATGACAGTGGCATAAAGTGCCAAAAGGCACCAGGCAAAGATGCAAATAAAGTGATGGAGACCACCTGCTTGCGAAAGGAACGTATCGTTGTCCTCTTTTTGAGCCACTGGAAAAGGTCTGCGTATGCAATATCAATGCGAGCCAAGATGAAACAAGAGCTTGGCACTCTTACAGGAGAAGGAATAACAGCGCCAGTCTCCGAGCCAGGAAACAGATCACTGTATCATCTTTACAGGCAAAGAACCGCAATAGAGAAGATGATTGGCAACTGGAAACGCATTGCCTCAGGGGTCCCATCACGACAGATCCGGAGCCTCCAAAGGAAGCACGTGACTTACTCGCCCAAACAGTTCCTTCCTCGTGTGGACGGCGCTTCTGTTGCTTACGACAGCTTGACTCTTGACTTGTTCATGCTTGGCTATTTTCACATTCTTGAGCAGGACCTCCCAGCTGAGGAGCGCAAGATGAGGCACCTGCTATACTTTGAGGTGTTCGACCACGTGGGGAACTTTCCCTGGGAGTCCGAGACTTCCACCGGGCTGTCCTCAGGGAGATTGAGGCTGGAAGACGTGAGTGGAAAGATGGTTTTGAGGACATCAAAATGCAATACTTTGGGAAAAGAGAAAATGGGATATCTAAGGAATCTGTGAAGAATTCTAAAGCCGTGCCACAGGTTATCTTCGAGAATACCGTATTAAATGATGGAGGACATCCCAGCAGAGATGGAAGCATTGATTTCTCAATGTTTAGTAATGATGAAATTTGTAAATATATTGATCGCAGTTTCACCTTCTGGAAAGAGAAAGAAGCAGAGTTGTTTGATTTTTTAGGTTTTTGAATGCAGTGATGGTTTATACTGTATCTGAAGACAATATAATAGACAATTATTTTGAATTAAAAAAAATGACAAAAAAGATGTTTGTTACATAACATATGTTAATTAAGTGCTTTGTAATGCAGCAACCTTATATAAATAAATACCATGATTACACAATGATCATGGCCAAAAGAGTCTTAAAGCCATGCATTCCACAAATGTTTAAGTTTGCCTTTTCTCTTTTATAAATAAACCATTGTTTTGTATGAAAATTGCTGTTTCGTGAGATTAATAATTCCTGAGTCCCTTATAACTTCCTGTTACACTTTTTTTTTTTTGCACAAGAAACAAACCGACATTGAGTTCAGTACATAAATATACATGTATGGCGGTGGGTGAAATGTGTGTGAGACCCGCAGGGATGTTCAAACCACCCTGTGGGGCTGATGAAACATGCATAGGATGGAGTGTAACATACTTGTTATATAGCAGTAGTGCTATAGTATAGTCCAGGGGTGGCGAACTCCGGTCCTGGAGAGCCGCAGTATTGCAGAGTTCAGCTCCAATCCAAATAAAAACTCACCTGCCCGTAGCTTCCTAGTAACCCTTCAGACCTTGATTAGCTTGTTCAGGTGTGTTTGATTAGGGTTAAACCAAAACTCTGCAGGGCTGCGGCTCTCCAGGACCGACGTTCGCCACCCCTGGTATAGTCCAAACCAGAAAAACACTGAACATAACACATCTACATTATATAAAAGCAACAAATCACTCAATACATTAAGCAGGAATGAAAATGTGTATATTATAACACCTTCAGGGAGCTTGGTTTCTTTACTGTGATAAACACACATACACATTACACAAACAAGGAAACCTTAACTTGAGCTAAGGAAATGAGTCCTGCTGTGGCATGCTAATGCTAATCTACTAGCTTGTAAACACCTTTCTCCTTCTTGACAAGTAAATGCTGAATTGAAGAAACCATTTACTTCGTGGATTTTCAAGATCTGTTACCTTACTAACAGTACAAAATTGATGTAAATACACACAAATTTGAACATATTCTATTTTCTTATAATATGCTGTGATTAGCTGCTTTCATTTAAGGACTACCAGCAACAGTATTTCAAACATTTCAAAATGTTCATGTTTTATACAATACTTTTTTATAATACTATTTCATATAAGCTACATACTATTTATGCTTAAAGTACAGTAATCTGATTGTATACCTGGACTTTTATGCTTTCTGTCAATATATACAGACTCCACTTGTGTAATGTGTTCCCATAGAGTATTGCTTAGTAATATAAAACTACTAAACAAAAGTTATTTTATACATTTTGAGGGATATTTTTGTGATTTTATTGTCAACGTTATCTCCAGTAAACATAGCCTAGTTTTCTTGTCTATTTTTTTTTTTTAGCCCCAGGCTGTAGATTATGAAGGAGTCTGCATGGAGACAAACAGACTTGTCAGGATATGCATTGAAAGTTTCCAGGACACAGTAATGATCTCTCACCACTAATATTAGACACATAGTCTACAATTTGATTTGGATACATTTTTATGTCATTCTCAGTTGCACAAGATTTCTCTTCTGTTTTCATTTGGTCATTTATTGTTTTGCCGAAAAAATTAAAATCAACATCAAATACCTCTGTACTCTCTCTGAAACAATGCTCCTTATTTAACATCTCATCAGACTAGGACACAATGTGCTGGAGGAGAAATATTTATAGATTTATGTCCAATAGGTCAAAAGGGCATGCTTGGTGATATTATTTGCATATTTTACTGACACATAATGCCAATTGTGTACTTAAAGAGATGCTGGTTTTAACTGTGAATCTAATCTCTTCCTTAATTTTCCAGTCTGTGCTATACCATTTTCATCCAAAAAAGGCAAAACCCACACATAACTCAAAAATATTCTCCTTATTTAATTGCTTGTACTATATTAGTTACTCTGCAAGTTTCTGTATATAAGGAACCTATATTAGTTACTGTATAATAATACTATAAAATTACAATGAATAAATTATATTTTATGTCACCTTAAAAACAACAAAAATGTAAATGTAAACGTTTTATAATATCAAATGTATATTATAATGTGCACACAGACAAAGGTTTTGCAACATTTTGTTTAACACTTTCCATTCAATTATTATTCACAGGATGTATTCACTTGTACACAAGAAAGGTCTAAATGCAGCCTTGGGTGTCTGCAAAAGACACAAAATAAACGTTAAAAGTATATAAATATGTGTTGCACTTTGAGATGCAGATGCAAACATTGCTGCATGGATGCTTGGCCTGCGGTTTAGTGTGCGAAGAGAGTTTACGAGGGACGTTTCCGTAAACAGTGATATCAGACGGGCGTATCGCCACCGCTGCGCATGCGCACAGGGCTGGAGAATTGACATCGCGGAGCAGCACTGCAATATCCATCGATTCGGGACCGAAGATTATCCAGCTGCATTCTCGCAAGACTGGTGCCACCTGTACATATTAATCCATACCAACGGTGTCATTCAAGCAATCATGTCCATGGGAAGTGACTTTGGGAACCCTTTACGGAAATTCAAACTTGTTTTTTTAGGGGAGCAAAGCGGTGAGTCTTTGGGTTTGCCACGACTGGGTTTAGACGAACCCATTAACCTTTCGACACATGCATGAAGTACATTAGTATGTTGTTGAGTCTTTTGTGTATCCGCTTGTTTGTGGTGTTATTTCAAACGATGTTATCACTCTATCGATTCCCTGTCAAACAAGTCGGTTGCATATGTTTAATTTTTGATTAGTCATGAAAATGTATAGCTATGCAGCGTCATTAGACTACTAAACACCCATCTGTGAATATAACGTGATATAATCGTTATTTCAACAACTCTTATGATTGTCACCTGCATTTTCCATTGGAAGCAGAAGGGCTGATATTGATCGCTGTTAATCTAGTGCAGTCTAAATCGCTCAAAACAAATTATATATATGAAATAATTTAATCGAAAGACATGTATATCGCCGTGTTTGTATACGTCTTCCTGTAAACATCCACTGATTTAATGCCATGAAACAGAAAAGCGCAGAGGCTTTGCATTTCCCGTGTGTCTACTGGAGACACACCCAGGTTGGCAGTCAGTGTCTGTGGGATTCTTCAGCAGAGCAAAAATAAAAACCTCATGCATCATTTTATGAGCAGTCATAAGATCAGCCTGTATACTAAGACTAGATATCGTGGTTTATTCATTTTTTTTTTTTATCAGTGACACTGGCACTGTCGGTGTTTGTGAAGACGTAATCAGACGGGCATTTGAGATCATGTCTGTCATTTGATGATTGGACATCCAAATATTGAAAATAATAACACTGAACATGGCGTCACCGTAAAGTTCACGTGTTCTTGAGATATTTTTGTCTTACATTTTCCTGTAATGCTTATAGCTCCTACAGTGGTTATGTATTCATCATTCACTGTTCGTATGGGAAAAAAAATGAACAGGCAGTCAGACAGACAGAGGGCCCTCTGTACTGTATAAAGCAGCATTAGATTGTGATAAGTGATAATTGCAAATTAAGTCTAAATGAGCTTTGACAGCTGTCTGCATCTTGTCTAAATTATAAATCCCATGCAGCCTGAATATGATGATGGATATTTCCACACCTGCATATAAAAACATTTATTTTCCCTTTATTTTTCCATTTTATGTCAGCTTCGGAAAATTCTGTCATCGTTTACTCACCTTCATGTTGTTCCAAACCATCTTTCTTCTATGGAACACAAAAGGAGATGTTAGAAAGACCAACATCCTCTCAGTCACCACTTATCTTTTTTTCCCATATAATGAGACGGAAGAAGAAAGGAAGTCATGCAGGTTTGGAGCAACATGAGAGTAACTGATGACATGGTTTGCGTGGACTGTCCCGACTATCATCAGAAGACCACTTGTATTCTGCTGTCCATGGTCCTGAAGCTCTCTGCTGGTCAGATTTGGTTGATCTTGTCTCAAGACATCAGCAGAATAACCAGTGAAGTCACAGAAGAATGGGACCATTATGCCATTTCATTCTATGAGCTCCAGTATAACTATTGGCATTGTGCCGTTTGGTGATTTTAGTATCTCGGCTCAGCCTGACAAACAGGCTTGACCAGATTGGCCTGAAAAGAGCAGTCCTCTAGTGTATGAAATGTGTACTCGGGATTCTGCTGTCACAGTGGCTCCATGCACTGCCGCATTTTTAAGTAATTTTTCCCTGTCGCCATAACTCTAAATGACAGTGAAGTTAAAATGACATTCTGTCATTTGAAGGACGGAGGTCAAGACAGCATGTGTTTCAGTATGGTAGAGTAATTCAATTACTAAAAACACAGTGTATGGGGTTGGTCAGGACAAACAAGTTATTACTCACTTCAATGCATGTGATTCATCAAAATCTGAATCTTTTCCTGGTTTTGTTGGTTTGTTTTACAGTTGGGAAAACATCGCTGATAACAAGGTTCATGTATGACAGTTTTGACAACACTTATCAGGTATGCTATTGGTTCTTTTAGAACAGACACCAAAGAGTTTTCCAGATAAGTCTATGTTATTTTGTATCTTACTTTAAATCTTATTATCATCACAGGCAACCATTGGAATTGACTTTTTATCAAAAACCATGTATCTGGAGGACCGAACTGTAAGAAGCTCTGAAACGAATTAGAATGAATGATTATATTTAATATATATCACATTAATGCAACTATCAAAATCTATCTTTATTTCTACAAATATGCCTTGTGTGTTGTTTTGCAGGTGAGGTTACAGCTATGGGACACCGCAGGGCAGGAGCGTTTTAGGAGTCTTATCCCGAGCTACATTAGAGACTCCACAGTGGCTGTGGTGGTGTATGATATCACAAGTGAGCACCTCAAACACACACTTTGACTGATGAAGTGATGTAGAAGCAACTGCTTTTGTGTTGCCATTGATGAAATAGGCATTTAACTTTTCCTTTTCTTCTTCCAGATGTCAGTTCATTCCAGCTAACCTCCAAATGGATTGATGATGTCAGAACAGAGAGGGGAAGTGATGTCATTATCATGCTGGTGGGCAATAAAACAGACCTGGAAGAAAAGAGGTGGAGTCTTTTATATTAAAATTTTATATAATATTTTGTGCTAGAATTCTTAATTTGTGTCACTATAGTATCAGATTTTCATCTTTATATTTTTCTTTTTTTCAGTTAATTTACTGAAAATTATCATTTAAATTTAATAAAAAATGTAACGCATTATGTTGGGATTTGCTCTGATAGGCAAATCACTATAGAGGAGGGTGAGCAGCGGGCCAAAGAACTGAATGTGATGTTTATCGAGACTAGTGCAAAGACTGGCAGCAACGTTAAACAGGTGAGTCTAAGAGTGCTACATTGTCTGCTTAATGGCAAATGGACTTGATCCAATAGAGTAATTTAATTGAGATCATGCCCTGTAACATGACACATGGAAAGCTCTAAAAAGATTTGATTTAGCCAGAGTTGTTGCCCATAGGGCTTTAACGGTACCAGTCCACTCTGGGAAAAAAAATCTGATTTCATTCTCTTTCTGTTTGGTTTAATAGTTGTTTCGGCGAGTGGCTGCTGCTTTGCCTGGAATGGAGAGCCTGGATGATAACAACAAAGAAGGAAGTATCCTTTAATGCATGACATTTAAAGCAGATAAGTGTCATTTTTGAAAAGGTGTCCCAGGTTAATATGCAGAGACAAAATTAGAAAACTAAATAATTAAGCCATATGTAGGTTGATAAACACAGTGACTGTGGTGCTATCAAAACTTTTAAGCATCCCGTCCACCTAGACTCTGGAACATCATCTCAATCAATACTGTGAGTTTGGGGCGGGACTATCTGTTGGTATGACCAATGACAGATGGAGAGTGTTTAGAAAGCCGAAAACAATATTTCAATCATGACAACTCTCGGAAGATTTTAGCATGGTGATGGATATGACAATGTTAATGTATTTGGTACATTATTGGTACAATATATCTGCTACGCTGCTGCTGCTGTTGGTTATTGCTGTAGTTGTAGATTATTGCTGCTGCTGCAAGCAAGTACAGGAACATGCTACTGCCAATGCATATGGCGATACGGTGCCGTGAGTATTTAAGACATACTGCTGCTGCACAAATAGCATATAAAATAACCCATTGCAGATCTATACAGGTGGAGCTGGGGAAGGTGGAGGGTTTCAGTATTAAATACCAATAATACTGGGAAGCTGAGCTGAATATTTTAATAAGGCAACACTATTTTCTTGATTTCCTTGACACACAACCCTTTTCCAGTGATTGACATTAAGCTGGACAAACAGCCAGATCCTCCGGCCACTGAAAGTGGGTGCTCCTGTTAGTAGAAAGCGGTTCGGACCTTCATTAACACCACATGCTTGTTCTGTTGCTTCCTATGGGTCCACGTCCAGTTGAACTTTATGATCGGATATAGGCTTTTTACATCTGAATGGGTCTAAAATTATATTCCTCAGTTGCAAGAACAAAAAAAAAAAACTACACTGTCTGTTTAATTGCCAAAATAATATCATAGGTAATTCAAAGTGACTAGCTAACAGATTCATATAAGACAGGAAGTGGCATGTGTAACATCTTCGGACAAACAACATTCAGAGTGGATTATCGGTTGTTATGTTTTGTATTTTTGTACATTACAAAAAGCACAAAATGATGCCTTCACAAAAAAATGAGTTTAAGATTCAAGACGGGCGACAGAGTAACTGTCTTTCGTCCATAGCATGCATGTAAGACAACTTTTAGAATCGGTCATGTCCTTTGGTCCATACACATCAATAGTAACGAAACGAAGAACTCAGAATAAATGAAAAAAAGAAAAAAGAGAGAGGTCCTGTTCAAAGTGTGGGTCTGTGTATACAGTACATCCTACATGCTAATCCAGTACCAGCCTACTAGTTGTGCCTTCTGTTATTGTGGCATCACAATGCAAAGCTTTCATTGTATGGCTACCTGAGAACACATATGTTACAGAACGGTGGTCACTGACTGGTCGGCCAGACAACTGACGGATTTATGATGGAATTGTTGTATTCACACCATCTAGCCAATTCACAGCGGTCGAGAAAAATTGCAGAACAGTCCTGTGCAAGCGGACGGTTGTATGTAAAACAGGAAGTTGCTGCTGATAGTGTGAGGAGATTGAATCTGTCAGAGGGTTGTGTAGAGCAGTGTAGTTGGCTCTTTATTCATTCTGTAAGTACATTTATGAGCATGACATCTGTCTGAAAAAACAAAATCAATAAAATCCATGTCTTAATACCAAACTGTCTACTGCTACAATGCTGAGTGTGATATTATTTTATACAGCAGTTTAAGAAACTAAGAATTTCAATGTTTTTAACCAAGCAGAAAGTTCTAAGATCTAATGAATTTCTATTTTCAAAAATCACTATTTTTTATGACAATTTAAGACAAATGTTATGTTTCATTTAAAGTTGAAAGCAATGGACACTTTTCACAGACTGTGATGGCGAATTTCCACAGTTGTTAACTTTGTAAATCTAGCATTTTCATTTTTAAAAATTTTAATGTAAATCTTCAACATTATACTTGGTGTTTTCTTACCTTGGTCTTTAATTACATAAAACGAGTTATCCCTGCTATGTGAGTGTTTCTAATAATAAGGCTAAGGAAGTGACGGCAAATTGGACATCTTTCTCTCTTTTGACCAACTCAATCAATCTCTTGATATTTTTTCCACTTTTGGAAAGTCATAGAAACTTCAAGGTGGATTTTTTTTCTTATGCTATTGGTGCAAATGAGAACACAAAATAAATTTGTTGTAGTTTCCATTCATCACTACAGACGTTTACCCAAACTATGATGACTTCCGTTTCTCAGAACCCTGGAAATGTGAAAAAGGTCCATTATAGTTTGAGTATAACCTTGCTGGAAAATCTCAAAGACATTAATAATTCCCACGCAACATTAATGGCTAATCCAGATCCAGTGCATTTATTGTGATGCACAGAGACTGGGATTCCCCTTGGTGTGGAAACTATAGTCCTCAGGAGAGACAGGTGATTGAAAGTAGAGGCTCACATGATTGAGAAATCGTTTCTTGCCCAACTGTGGACTTTCCAAGCCATACCGCACAAATGAGCATAAATGCGAACAAATAAGGGGCAGGTATATTTAACCAGCCTACAAGGTGCAAGTTAGTGTTTTAACTATAAATAGAAATTCAATGTCACCACTTATCACAGCAGTCTTATGAATCAATGGCCCCTAGAGGCTCCAAGAGCACAAGAGTCATTTGTCCACCAGTCACAAAAAAGCCATGCCAATCACTGACAGCCATCACACCAAATAAAAGGAAACCAGCTAGGAGATTACAGGTATCTCTAGTCCTCGTCACCTGCATCTGTTGTAAGTACTATGATAATTTTTTAGCATGTTTAATGTCAGGAAACTAATCAATATGTACCATTATTTCTAAAGGCTGAATGATGACTGATAGTGTTTAATTATTAAGGTTAAGAGTCTTTGACCATTGGGGATCTGCGGCAGTACTGACAATTACCGTTTGATCTCTAACTGATTTTTGAGGAAAATAAAAAGGATAAACCAAAATTCAACAATTATTAATGGAAGCTACTTTCAATCAAAACTAAAGCTCAGCTAAATATTTGTTGCTGTTGCTGCATTAAAATGTTTTAAATAAAAAATTAAAATGACTTTTTTTTTTACTTTGTTTACATTATTTTAATGAATAGTAATGTAAGCTAAATATGTAAATACATGAAAATGATACTATATGCCTGTCACTGTATTATAAGTCCAGTTTAAAGTGCAACATTCCATTTTATATAATATATAACAAGGGATCCCTTCTCTAAAAAAGGTTGAAGACCTCTACTTTGATTAATTACAATGTATGCACATGATAAAACAATTGAATCTTTTTTAATTAATATCTGAAGATATATTTAGTGCTCTCAGAACACCAGAGCAAGAATTTCAGTGTAAATGTAGTTTGTGGTCTATATGCAGGACTCTTGTGGAAGCATGTCTAGGGTGGAAGGTTACGGAGAGTCTGACCTGCGCTCACAGCTACGAGCATGTAGGACTGAGATCGCTATGGCAATCCATGACCCTTTCCCACTGCTGTATGGGCTGGCGGATCACGACATCATCTCTGAACAGATCCTAAGGGTGAACATTTTCATAAAAATTACATTCCTCAGCATAATTACAAATATGCGTAATCATAGTTCATTAAATGCTCAAACAAGAAACTAATACTATTACCGATTAACACTTAAGGAGACTTTAGAGCGAAAGAAAAAGGACGGGATCCACAAAGCTGTCTACTCACTGCTCACTTTGATACTGGACCAGGATGCCACAGTCCTCCAGGGATTCTGGAGCAATCTCTGTAAAGAGTACAATAAGCAGTGTTACCCAAAACTGGAAACCCTTGTTATGAACCTTCCCAAAGGTACAGTGCACAGGTCTGGCAAACATAAGTAGGTTGGAGGATAATAATTACAGTTTAAGTGATGATAATCTGATTTAGCAGGGTTAAAGCAGGTGGCCAGACATGCAGGGAACCCTAGGTTTGAGCTGCAGGTCCACAGCCAGTCAGGCAAGAAGAGAGGGTTGGCCGAAAAACAAATGACCCACCGGCCACATCACCACACCAAGAAAGCCTTAACCTCCAGCTCAGGTATGGACACTGGCACACACACAGATATTCATAATTCTGTTCGTATAGCAAATTCCCGATTAACAAAAACATGTTCTAAGAATAAGAACATATTGCTAACATTCCCATTACATAATACGAAAACATTATATCTGAATGTTCTCTGTACATTAAAAAAAAAAAAAACTTTTAAAAACGTTTTTTCTTGGTTATGTAAATGTTAAAGATAACATTAAAGGGCTAACGTTAGTTTACCCACAAATGCTAATTATGTTATAATTTACTCACCCTCAAGTTGCTCCAACTAAAATGTTTCAGAAAAACATCCCATAGCATAAATGATGTATAATGTATTTACTAAAGACCAGATAACTTCAAATGAACATTCTATTAACATTACTGGAAGAATGTTTGTTCATAACTTTGAGAGAACCTTGCCTGAACGTTCTTCATTGTTCTGAGAATGTTAGCTGGGCTGGAGAAAAGAGGGGTCTTTTTTTTTTTTTTTGCTTTCCTTCCACTTCTTTCTATGGCCTTGTGATGTGACAGTCAAGTCAGGTTATTTTCATTTAGTTTGAATAATAAGCCAAACAAAAACTAAATGTATTAAAAACGGCCTACGTTTTAGAGGTATTATTACTACTAACAGGCCCAATGTAACGTTACCATTTTTACATTTCCGGTGATTTCAGAAGCGGAAGTCGTAATAGCTGTGATGAATGAAAACTACAACAAATATCATTTTTGCATTCCCATTTGATCCAATAACAAAATATAAAATCGACGATAGTGTTTCTATATAGCTTCCCAAAAGAGGAAAATATCGAGATTGATTACGGTGGCCAGCCGTTTACAGTTTTCTATAGCCTAATTTAATGCCAGTATAACACAATAGTACTATAAATTTGCATACATTTTTTTTACAGAAAAGATTCCAAAAGTGTGATTTGTGATGTTCGAATCATTTAACAAGTACACTATTCATTATTTTATCCTTCATGTACTACATATTATGTCGCTTATATACAATAAATGTTAATAATTAGCTTTGTACACCGCAAGGGTAAATTGCACCTTCATCTCTGTTTTGTGAATGAGAGTAACGTTAGGCTAGTTCTTCAGTAAAAAGAGTCCCCTATGTTTTCATCACGCTGCTGTAGGATCTGCCGAACAAAGGGGAAAATGTTTACCTAGGCTAAGAGTGACATTTAAATGCATATGAAATAAACATCTCATAAAATACTAAAACTACTTAGCAGTGTAGTCTCGACAAATTAATCTTTTGTAAGGAAAAAAATGTTTACGGACGCTTGCAGGCAAGCAAGCCCTCATCGGTTCTCCAAGAATCACATGATATTTTACACTCAAAAAGGCGAATACGATTTATAATCTGAAGGAACACTTGTCAGTTTGTATGGCCGTTCTAGTTGCAAACATGATAGTCCTGATAACTCAGTGTCTTCACTGTTTCAGGAAGCAAAGGCAAGCAGATGAGAAAGAAAGATGGTGCAGCACTTTCTCAGGTCTCAGTGGGAAACGGTAATCACTTATTTGTGCAAATTGTGTCATTAGAAGACTATGCATTATAGTAAATGAATGAGATTGCAGATGAATAAATATGACTCCCAAAATGCAGGGGTCCAGGCTGTATCTACCTCAGTCCAGAGGGCCGTGACTGTGTCTGCCAGTGAGCATCCCACTGGCTGCGGGACAGTGGAGGGGATTCTGATCCAGCAGGTCATTGAGTCTGGTGAGCTCAGCACACTAATACAGTATTGACACACTGTGATGAAAGCCTTTACTTTGGTAATGCTTTAGCTCTTAGTGTGAGTTTTGATAGTGTAAACACTTTGGCAGCACAGAAGTCTCAGCTGCTCTCTCCCGCAGGAGGTGCCAAAAAATGCATCAAGGTTGGAGGAGAATTCTACTCTTCTGGCAAACTGGATGAGACAGCTGGAGTGCACAAGGCACAGACTGCACAAAACTATATTCACCAGCAGGGAGAGCCAAGCACCAGAGTCATGGATGTAGGTGATCAAAATTGGTTTGACTCATGGAAAGTTACAGATGTTGAAAAACCTACTTGAAAAAAATTCTATAGGCATAAGCGGTCATAATTTTAACCTGGTACAATAGGTAAATCACATTTATGATGCATACTGTATGTTCAGGGTGAGCATAATGATGATGAATGTACCGTATGTAAAGACGGTGGGGAGCTCATCTGCTGTGATGGATGTCCTCGCGCCTTCCATCTCACCTGCCTAGTGCCGCCCCTTACCTCCATACCCAGGTACAGTTAGCCTTGTGACGCACAGGCCACTGACCCTACCAAACCTAGCGCTGACCTATGACTGCGCTCATCATCTCTAGCTGTGTCAAGCTTAAGTCAGTTTTGATAATCTACATAGAGCACCAATAATTCAAATGAAATATAAAATAATTTTGTCAACATTTTCAGTTAATTTTCAATGTCACAAATTTACTTGTCTGATTTATGTTCATCTCCAGGTTTAAATGAGATTTGAAATCCCAGTTTAGTGTGGTTTTTAGACACCAGTGGGTCTCAACCAGAGGGCCAATACCCACTAGGAGGCCTAGCAAACTTTCACTGGAGCAGTAGGATGACTTACAATTAATCTGAGTTATATTATTAATTAAAAGTGTAATATTATTAATAAATCTTTAAAATTACAGATTAATATTATTAATTTGTTTGTAATTTTATGGATGATGTCAAATTATCCAAATTAATATATTTTTATTGATACAATATATATTTTTAATAAAATACAGTAATTCACTTAATAAATTCGCTAAACAAAAATGCATAAAATCATACATAAAAAATAAAAAGAATCCACTAAATAACTATTATTTCTTGTTGGTTATGTTTGGTTGTTTAAAAAACAAGTCGTTTGTTATAATTATAAAATACAGGTGGAAATATCTTAACATATATGGTGGTGGGGTTTGAAAATTGCTTTGGACAATGGGGAGCCTTCGAGTCAAAACGGCTGAGAATCACTGCTCTGTATGAATGTGTTTGTTTTCAGTGGTACCTGGCGTTGTCAGCTATGCCAAAGCAACAGAGCGAAAGACAGAACATACACCCCTTTGCAGGTAAAACATGACAAGAGTAACATTAAATCTACTGAAAACAACATTTCGCTACTAATTGAAGTTGCTTTACAGTCGATCACACATATGCGTACAATATGAACTGCCATGACTATAGGAGATTATTAGTAGTCATAGCAGTAGTAACGTCTCTGCTCTGATTTTTTTTAGCCTGCAGTTCACCCTCCAGTGACAGAGACAAGCTCCAGCTCTGCTGTGGACTTCTCTTTCTTCTCGTCTTTGTCCTCCACTTCACTCTCCACAGTCTCAGGAGGCAAAAGTGTTCAGCCCATGGGCCTCCAGGTAACACTTCCATGTGACTCAGTGAGAGACACAGTGGCATGTTCACACCAAGGATGAAAGCTATAACAATAAATGTAACTATAACATTTTAATAATCATTGGAATCACTTTCAGAAGGATTTTTATACAGCTGATGAACAATAAAAACCAGAGGTGGAAAGTAACAAACTACATTTACTCGCGTTACTGTAATTGGGTCGCCGTGATTTTTGCCAAGTAAGACATGTTCCTGGATCAACATCTTTTGTTGATCCTGGATCAACATTACTGTCCAAAAATATAGACTAAACCCAATCCCTACCCCTAAACCTAACCCTACCCATAATTCATTACTAAAATCAGTGTGAAATGATATCTCATTAACAAGGGTGTAGAAGCACCTAACCCTGATCTTAAGCCTAAAACAGATATTTCCTGAAAAGTTATCCCTCAATTCTGATTGGTTAATTGGAATGTTGTTCCAGGATCAACAAGGATGTTGATCCAGGAACATGTTGTACTTGGTGAAATCACGGTCACCACTGTAATTGAGTAGTTTTTTTGTGTACTTCTACTTTTTAAAGTAATTTTTAAAATCTGTAATTTTACTTTTACTTAAGTATATTTTGTTTTAAGTATTGTACTTCGCTACATTTTAAAACACATTAATTACTGAGTAAAAAAAAAAATCGCTCCCTGGAAACGACTGCAGTAAATAACGGGCAGGAGAGCAAACTGGCGCTAAAATCACAAGAAAGATGCAGACCGACAAGACTAGGCGTTATGGCGCAGACCCAACAGAAAACGAAACCCCGTCGTATTCTGCTGAAGTTGAACTCGAAGGAAATGAAGTGAACCCCTGGCCATATTTAAGCTCTATTATGCAGTGTAAACTGTTTGCCTAGGAAACTAGCAGCTTAAAATCTTGACATCAACCCTTTGCAAGTATGCATAGGTAAGGTAAATACTTGCATCGTTGCATCGGTGGTTAAAATGAAGCGTTGACAGTTTAGCAAAAGGTTTTGCACAAATTAGCCAAAAAGACAGTGGTGCAGGGTGTGCAATATATATCGTCTGCGATAATATCGTAATTGTTGTTTTAACGATGTGCGATTTGACTATCAGTATTTTGCCAAAAACCAAACAAAACACTCCTACAGAGTGCCGTGAAGTCTAGTAACGTTAGATTAGACTAGTGCGCGCGCATTTAGAGTGCATTCTTTCACTGCGCGATTCAGTCTGTTAAAATGCATTTAGAATGATCACCAGTGTTGGGGGTAACGCATTACAAGTAACGCGAGTTACGTAATCAGATTACTTTCTTCAAGTAACTAGTAAAGTAACGCATTACTTTCCAAAAAAAGTAACTAAGTAACGTAATTAGTTACTTTTTTATGGAGTAACGCAATATTGTAATGCATTACTTTTAAAAGTAACTTTCCCCAACACTGATGATCACAAAATGGAAGATATAGGGGCAGAAAATGTATATATATATCATTTCATATAGTAAATCAATATTAAACGAAGAGTGCCGTTTTTTCTCCAAAAATCAGCATGATGACATATAGATTTCTTTACAACAGTTCAATAAACAAGAAGTTAATTAAGAGACTTGCGTTTTAGACATCACATCGCCTGTTTTTGCTCTATTTCCACAACAAAAATAATTCCAAACACAGCACAGTTTTGCGTCTCTGAGCAACATGACGGTGTTTTGTTCCTGAATGAATCAACAGTTTAAATGATTCAATTAAATGGTTCAATCGCAATGACTCACATATTAACAGTGATTTGCTGACACCTACTGGCGGTTTTAATTTCACATGTAAAGTATCTTGATTTTTTTTTAATATATATAATTTCAAATGAGTATTCAACATTTTATGTCTTATATATCAAAACATTATTTCTGCATTTGTAACTGCAGGTTAAATGAATTAATGTCCTGCATTAAACAGTGTGTAATCTAAATGCCACTTCCGATGAAGCTTCTGTGTTTCCTCTGCATTGCAAAGATGAATTTTGTTGATACTGATTTAATTTGCCTGGTAACAGCCCAAATGTCTTATTATTCTAAATAACTGATTCCTTTAATTGAAAACAACTAGTTTGAGAATTATAGGCCTATCCCATTTTTGCCTCCCTCCCACTGTTAAAATGTAACTAAGTAATTTTTACTCTGAGTACATTTTAAATGAGCTACTTTTTACTTTTACTTGAGTAGATTTTTATACTGGTACTTTTACTTGTACTTAAGTAAAATTTAATTAATGTAATGGTACTTTTACTTGAGTAGAATATTTTCGTACTCTTTCCACCTGTGATAAAAACATCGACAGCCAATAAGAATCCACCCGACATTAAACAGCTCAAGCATTTAAAGCAGTAGACGACATTACTGCAGTGTGCTTATAATTAACTGAATTAACTGAATGATTGGTGGGGATGCTGATATAGTTGTTATAGTTATCTTTATAGTTATTGTTCTTTGTCTGCTTTGTCTGATATGAGAATAATAAACTCCACACCACAAATATAATGATAATGACACAGAAAAACAGTCTCACTGGAATTACTTTCATTTTTTTTTTCCAATTGATGAATAATTAAAAACATTGACAGTCAATCAGAATCTTCACGACTTTAAAGAGCTCAAGCCTTTACAGCAGCAGATGACAAAACTGCAGCACACTAAACAGAATGTTATTGTGCATTGGTGTGGATGCTAATACCGTTATCATTATAGTTTTTGGTATGAACGTGCCTTTACTGTGTGTGGAGAAATAATTAATCGAAAAAAAGAAGATGTAAAATCTTATTTGCACACCCTCATGTCATTGTTTAAATCATGCATATCTCTGACTGACAAGTGGCAGGATTGTGGTTATACTCAGCTATTTATATTTTTAATCTCTGTCAGTCTTCAGATGGTGAAATGGTTGGGATGAGGATGGCTTGTGGAATTTGCCACCTTACCCGAGGAGAACTGATCACCTGCCCACAGTGCCTGCAGAGTTATCATGCCCTCTGCAACTTTTCAAAGTACTGATGTTATTTATAATAGAATAACTGTGAGTTCTATCATGCTTTGAATCTCAGTCACTCCTTCTCTCTTCCCCTATTTGACTTTTCAGTGGAAAGTCAAGATGTAGAAATTGCTCCAGGTGTTGGGGCCCTGAAAGTGAAATATCATCGAAATGTCTTCAGGTAATCCATATACACTAAAACAACACTTTAGGACCGGCTGACCTCACAGATGTTATTAGTCTGGTTTATTCCCACAGGTGAGTCAACACATGACTGATCAGGGCTTAACGCCATCAGAGCAACTGCTCAACAGAGATGAAATGGACTCTATAATGGTGGAGGTGAGGTCACGTTTTTCAATAGTATACAAATAAATTAATAAATGCAAATGGGAGCAATGGAAACTGTGTATGCATGAAGCCACAGGTGAGATGCCTAACAGTATATTTGTCTCAATGAATGCAGAGCTCAATAGATGGGATCTTGCAGTGGGCTTTCCACAACATTTCACATCCTCTTTCTGAGTCTCAAGGCTATTTCCATTGAGTCCACTGGTTCATCTCTGCTGAGCCCAAACATCAAATCTCAGTATAAGGTTCCTCCTCAGTGTTAGTTGGACTGATGTAAATAATAGAACATACAGATTCAATAAAGTGAAGAAAATGAATGTATTTGATTATCCATTTCACAGGTTATTTTTTTATTTGTATTAGATATTTTTATTTTCTATAGATCTCGATAGGTTGTTGCTATTACAGGGTTTCCACAAATTATTGTTTTATTTCAAACTAATATTTGTGAAAAAACACAATATATACAATACAAAATACATTAAGCTAACTTCACCCAGAAGTTCATGTTCAGCTTAATGATTCATTGTCCATGGTACTTTTACTTGAGTAGAATATTTTCGTACTCTTTCCACCTGTGATAAAAACATCGACAGCCAATAAGAATCCACCCGACATTAAACAGCTCAAGCATTTAAAGCAGTAGACGACATTACTGCAGTGTGCTTATAATTAACTGAATGTTACCATACATTGGTGGGGATGCTGATATAGTTGTTATAGTTATCTTTATAGTTATTGTTCTTTGTCTGAACATGCCTCTATGAGAATAATAAACTCCACACCACAAATATAATGATAATGACACAGAAAAACAGTCTCACTGGAATTACTTTCATTTTTTTTTTCCAATTGATGAATAATTAAAAACATTGACAGTCAATCAGAATCTTCACGACTTTAAAGAGCTCAAGCCTTTACAGCAGCAGATGACAAAACTGCAGCACACTAAACAGAATGTTATTGTGCATTGGTGTGGATGCTAATACCGTTATCATTATAGTTTTTGGTATGAACGTGCCTTTACTGTGTGTGGAGAAATAATTAATCGAAAAAAAGAAGATGTAAAATCTTATTTGCACACCCTCATGTCATTGTTTAAATCATGCATATCTCTGACTGACAAGTGGCAGGATTGTGGTTATACTCAGCTATTTATATTTTTAATCTCTGTCAGTCTTCAGATGGTGAAATGGTTGGGATGAGGATGGCTTGTGGAATTTGCCACCTTACCCGAGGAGAACTGATCACCTGCCCACAGTGCCTGCAGAGTTATCATGCCCTCTGCAACTTTTCAAAGTACTGATGTTATTTATAATAGAATAACTGTGAGTTCTATCATGCTTTGAATCTCAGTCACTCCTTCTCTCTTCCCCTAT
This sequence comes from Sinocyclocheilus anshuiensis, assembly GCF_001515605.1. NCBI lineage: Eukaryota > Metazoa > Chordata > Actinopteri > Cypriniformes > Cyprinidae > Sinocyclocheilus > Sinocyclocheilus anshuiensis. Next base: position 472,838 of record NW_015542453.1, read on the forward strand.
TTGACTTTTCAGTGGAAAGTCAAGATGTAGAAATTGCTCCAGGTGTTGGGGCCCTGAAAGTGAAATATCATCGAAATGTCTTCAGGTAATCCATATACACTAAAACAACACTTTAGGACCGGCTGACCTCACAGATGTTATTAGTCTGGTTTATTCCCACAGGTGAGTCAACACATGACTGATCAGGGCTTAACGCCATCAGAGCAACTGCTCAACAGAGATGAAATGGACTCTATAATGGTGGAGGTGAGGTCACGTTTTTCAATAGTATACAAATAAATTAATAAATGCAAATGGGAGCAATGGAAACTGTGTATGCATGAAGCCACAGGTGAGATGCCTAACAGTATATTTGTCTCAATGAATGCAGAGCTCAATAGATGGGATCTTGCAGTGGGCTTTCCACAACATTTCACATCCTCTTTCTGAGTCTCAAGGCTATTTCCATTGAGTCCACTGGTTCATCTCTGCTGAGCCCAAACATCAAATCTCAGTATAAGGTTCCTCCTCAGTGTTAGTTGGACTAATAGAGCATACAGATTCAACAATGTGAATAAAAATTTCACAGGTTATTTTAATTTTTTTATAGTCTATAGATCACAAAAGGTTGTTGCTACTACAGGGTTTCCACCAATTATTGTTTTATTTCAAACTAATATTTGGAGAAAATACAAGATATACAATACAAAATACATTAAGATAACTTCACCCAGAAGCTAATGTTCATCTAAATGATTAATTGTTCCTCCCATAATAAATTATTAAATACAATAAAAATGTAAGTATGTGTACATCAATGGTATTAGACGGATGTTATTATAGACCTTAAACAGGGTATACAAAACACCGTACTGAATTTTACACAGATGAATATGAGGCTGTTAGGAAGACTTGAAGCCACTATATACTTAAAATGAAAGAATGAACTGGTGTGATATGATTTTGAACAAAATCAGGCTAAAACAAAGTTTGCTTGGAGTTGGTTTTGGGAGTTATAATATTAAATACAGCAAAACTTTCAGTAAAAGTTCATTTTGGCTGGTAAACACCTTCAAACTACCATTGGTCAATGGCAATTACAGTACAGAATAGAACTTTGCTGGTGAGTATACTGTGCCGTAACATTCTAGACAATGGAATGCACGGTGTGAAGATTCTAGATCACATATAATTTTTAAAACTCACACCTTTCAAACTTGGTACATGGAGTTTTTTGGAAAGATGTTTGGTCAGCTGAACATTTGGCATATCATTACACAAAGTACAATACATTGAACACACACTGTACTCAAGTCCCTCACAGTCTTGATTTCATTGGTGACAAAAATTAAATAAGTCACCAAGGTCTATAGAGGTCCCTACTATCCACCAAGGGGTCCATCGGCCTTGGTTGAAGACACTTGGTCTAGATAATAATGAAACCCGGATTTTGATGAAATATGCAATGTGGACGTATTGTTCTGGAATGTCAACATGCGTGTGATAACCTCCAGATATGAAACAATGGCTCAAGAATAGATGAATAGATTTCTATTTCTGCCTAGCAAACATGGAAAACGTGCTCCCACTTTTATTAAAGACCCATGTATTCATCACTTTCTTCTATATGCGCAAGTGTGTTTTTGTGTGTACCTGGTATTACCTAGGTTATGGGGACCAAATGTCCCCACAAGGACACCAGTAAATTTTGACCTTGTGGGGACATTTTTTGGTACCCAAGAGGAAACGAGCTTTTAAATCATACAGAATGATCTTTTTGAAAATCTAAAAATGCAGAACCTTTTGTGTGAGTGGTAGGTGTAGCGGTAGGGTTAAGGAATAGAAAATACCGTTTGTACCATATAAAAACCATTACCTCTATAGAATGTCCACATAAAACATGGAAACCCATCATATGTAAGTATATGTGTGTGTGTGTGTGTCTAAGTGCCCCTATGTGGGCCTTCTGTGCTCTTCTGAGAATGGTTTTGACACATCCCATGGAATGCATGGTCCACAGCCAACGCTGTCAGTTTTCCTTTTTGGCCTCCTCAGGAGACAAAAGAGAGTGGGAAAAGAGAGAGGAAGAGAAGAAGAGAAGAAGAGAGTAAGAGAGCACTTGGAATGTTAATGAGAACCATGTGGGACTCCTGGAAATATGCTGTTGCTAATGTCAAAGCATAATGTATGTCAACAAAGAGAAAAGCTTCTCGTTTGCTTTCATAAGGCTTCGTACAAAAACAGTGAAGTGATCCGTGCAGTGGGAATTTATCAGAATTCTCGGTTTATCAACGTTTTCTTCTACCTCAGTCTTTAAAGTGTGTGAATGCTTGCTCTCGGGCAGGTGTTGTGACAGGCCAGGGGCCAGACGTTGTTGGAATGTTGCGGGGTTGCTATGGATACCTGTCCTTTAAGGCCCAACAAATAAGGAGCGGGGAATGTATTACGGTGGACCTTAAATCTCAGTAGAGCATGAAGGAAAATGTTTTTATATGAGAAGACATTTGGTAATGCAGACAGCATGCATCAATGAGACAGGATACACCACAGGCTGGTTCTGTTTTATCTCCTGCAATGCAAAGGCACTTCATGTTTATGATGTGCTAGTCTAAGCATTCAGGCAGCTTTTATATATCGAAGACATTCTACTGTATATCCTTTATGTCCTGTCGTTGATGTGTAAAGTCTGAAACTGGTGCCAAAGTTCTGCCTAAACTCTGAAAACTCTGTTTTACATGCATCCATGACCAGCTCGACACACAGCAACATTGGTCCAACCACTGGTGTGAGTTTGGGGCCAGACTATCTGTTTGTTTAACCAATAGAAGACTGGGACAGAGTTCAGGAAACAAGTTTGAAAACAGTCCTTGGCCGCACATGAATATGCATATTTCCCTACTATATAGTATCCATAAAGCAGTAGGTGAAAAGCACCTGAATGATGACCTACTTCTGGTGATTCTGAAGTACGCAACCAAAAAATGGACAGTTTTCTACAAATGTAGTATGTCCAGATTACATATGCATTCATACTATACAATCTTTTTTTGACCGGCGTAAAGTAATTTCTTATTCAAAAGAAGTACCTACTTAAAGAGTATGCAATTTTAGATGCAGTCCTTATTTTTGCATTTGCTCCTAGTGTTATATATATTGCACTTCAGCTTTAAAAGCAATTGGATTTTTTTTTTAATTTGCTTAAAACTCATTTATAATGAAGCTTCTGTGGCATTTAAACCTTGTTTGATTGATTGATGTGCACCTCTGAATCTGCGAAGTGCGATTTAACTGCTGAGGTAAAATCATTATAAAGACATTATGAGTGGCACATGCACAGTGATGTTCTAGATTAACATAAAAGGTCTTTTTTTAGCCACCCGCTTACAGTTCTCGGATGAGTGATCCTTATCCTTTAAATCCTGGAACATTGCTGAAACCTGCCCAGAGGAATTAACTGTGTTAGACTATGCACTTTTGTTACACTTCTGCAAATCCGCATTGTTCATTTACCTGACCTACAAATTCCAGTTATCCTTCAGTCACTGTCAAACTGTCAGTCTTATTATCAGCAACCCCATCCAGATTCACAACGGGAGTGTTTGAGTGTGAAAATGAATCATTGATTGGGAGCAGTGATGCACCTGATGCTCATTTTTTCTTCATCGTTGCCACCATAAATTAAGTTTTGAGTCTTTTCCATGCTGAAACAGTTTCTTTGCTGCATGCATACATTTTAAGGCAAGTCCTTTCAGTTTTTTGTCTATTTGAAAAGAAGGCATGACCTCAGACCTTAAAAAGAGCTTTCTTTCTCAAAAATTGCTCAAGCTTCTTTGATTCACCCGGTATGGCTTGTACCCAGGCCCCTTTCCATTCATAATTACTGCAATACTAAATATTACTAATACTCATTATGTTATTAAGACTTAGGAAGTCTTGCAAGACATTGTGCAAGGTGTCATGAAACAGAAACACAAGATCCAATTGCGAGTGAAAGGAAGTCTTTATTAGACAACTCCAACTACATCAAGTAGAAGTGCAGGTAACCCGGCAGTGCAGAGTTTCCAGCTGGAAAGATAATTATTGGCAGAGTCGAGGCACAGCAGCATGGAAAACCCAAGCTACCCCTAATAAAAGCATAGAACTTCTGCTCCTGGATCTGCATTTACTGGAATGACTCCCTAAATAATGTCAAGTAGTTCACCTGTTTTAAATTTGCTTGAAACCCCACGATCAAACTGCCTGTTGGAATAAGAAAGTGAAGATTTGTTGCAATGCATAACAATAATCCCAGTGTGAGCTGGCTTCTATCTCATCTCTGACAAATCTTGCGCAAACCAGCATTGAGGAATGTGAATAGATCTATAAAAGGTTAGGAGGTACGTATTCTGCATACCTTCAAACGAATGGTACCACAATTATGCAAAAACAAACAGTGTATTATCAGGAACCACATGCTTGTCATTTCTCCATATACTTGTCATGTGTTTGTTTGAGATAAGCCCTGAGTTAATACTCAGTATATCTTCTTTATATAACTGTTTTTTAATTGCTATGATTTGGATTTGGCACATTTCTAAGAGACTGACAGATTATTTTCTCATTTACATTTGAGCTGTTTTTATATGTAAGAGTCTTGACATGCTTTTGTCTGTTTAGTTCAACCGAATAATTTGACACTGGTGATTAGTGGACCATTTTTGAAAGGCACAGATGTTATTATCTTTTTTAGATACTTTTTAAAAGTTGCTGTTTTGTTACCCTTCTTGTCCTCGCCGGATGCGCTCTGTGAGTTTCCTGTGATATGCTGTTGGTCATGGCCTTCACATTCCTCCCATAATTCCCACGCTATTGCTCACACAAATACTCAAAACACATATTTGTGCCAACCTTTGCTAAATATTTGCAATGTCCTTTGACTGATTTGATTGTGCTGATGTTTTGAACAGTTCCTATTGTTGTAAAGAGGATGTTCTAAGTCAGGGGAACTATGGCTAAAACAAAGCACACTGATATAATGAAGACTAAAAGAATAGCTCACACAAAAATGAAAGTCCTATTTACTCACCTTCATGTCCTTCTAAACTCGTATCACTATTTTTCTGTGGAACAAAAACAGGAAATTTCCAAGGAATCTCCTGCTCAATATAATGAAAGTGAATGAGGGCTGTCAAGCTTCATAATGACAAAAAGCACCCTAAAAGTATCATAAAAGTAGTTAAGACTCATAATACTACAGTAATTACTACATTTACATTTAGTAATTTAGCAGACGCTTTTATCCAAAGCGAACGTTAAAACACATGTAATCACCTTATTACACAGACCCATGAACCGTGACACAAGGGAACAAACCAAAATTAAAGTTCTTTTTGACTGAAATTCTAGCAATGTGATGAATGTATCATTCTTTTGAGTTGAATCTTTTAGATCTTTCGTTTGGAATGTTTGATTAAACAGTTCAAAACTGATCTAAATGATTCATTTACATATTGGATTGAATCAGTTCTCAAGTTCAACTCACTGATTCAGTGTGATCGAAATGGGTATGAATACAAGCCCAGTGGAGTGGAAGATTGAATTACGACATAAATTACTGTCTGTCCTTCAGCAGATTATAGGACACAATTTTTTAGAAAATACTTTTATTAATTATTAATAACAATTATTAACACTGTGATTGTGTTTTGCATCCTTTTTGAAGTTTTCTTCTGTTCCACAGAAGAAATGGTTTTGAACAACACAAGTTGCACAAGTTTTTTAATTTTTGTGCGAGCAATCCATGAAATACTGTATTTCTGTCATGACAACTCTCAGAGGGATTGGCATGGTAATGTACATGACAATGTTAATTTATTTGGTCTGCTGCGGCAGAGCAAGTACCGAGACTTGCTACTGCCAACATAATCCACAACATGCTGTGGTAAGCATGTAAGAAATACTGCTGCTGCACATATAACATATGAATAACCCCCATATAGCATACATGAATTACCCCATAGCAGATCTATACAGGTGGAGCTGGGGAAGGTGGAAGGTTTCTGAAGTGCGCTGCAAACTGCTACAGCAAACAAAAGCCAGGTATTTGATTATTGAGCAGTAAGCTCATTGGCCACCGATTCAGGAGAGAACCAATCAGAGTTTCATGCCAGAACTCTGTATTTCTCCCAAAACTAAAGGTAATAGAGAATATACCAACAATGGTTAAATACTAGTAACAACAGTATGCTCATATGTTCATCTGTGTTCATGAAATAATGCTAATTCAGCAGATATTTCACAACCTTCAGAGATCCTTGAGTAAAGGAGATGACCTGTTGCATAAGCAGCACAGTTTGACAAAGTGTTTGACAAAGTGTTCATATTGTAATAATTTGAGTGTGTCTTGCAGGTTTTTCTTCTTTAGTTGATGTATTGTATCAGGCATATTTCCTTAGATTTCTTCTGTTAGATGAATGACTCTCTTGTTTTACTTCCATATAACCTCTGTTATATAATGGTAGACTGAAGTCAATATCAGCCTGCATGAAATACCTGTATTTGTGCCTCTTATCCACTTAAGTGTAACAGGACACAGAGAACTAGGCTGGCTACATGTAAACAGAGCCTTTGCTCACATAACTTCACCCAGTTGAACAGCATCTCCCCAGTGGAAAAAAAGCTGGGTGAATTCTCAAACAAATGTTTTGGCAACAAGTCAGACAGCACGCACTTTCACAATACAATCTGGATCCAGATAATTAACGGAAACAACGTTTCTGATCAACTATATTTAGCTGAGTTGTGGATCAGATTTATTACATTACAAAAAGCCAATATTATGTAGGAAAAACTAGATTATCCAAGCATATGTTTGTATTATCCCACACATTATCTTATGTTGAGTTAAAATGGCTTGTATTTAGGGACATTCTTCCATAGTGGTAAAAATAGTCTGCTTGAATGCCTTCTACACAATGACTCTTTTTCAGTGTGACAAAACACTATTTTGAGGTCACTCAGCTGACAGTTTCTCAGCAATAAAGAAGCTAATGTGCATTTTTGTGGTATTTTATATAATGTTTTACACAAAAAAGCTGAGTTTAGACACCATTTTAAACAGTTTCCGACATGACCTTCTGTCTCACACACACACCTGCATTATTTGTCCTCTATCTTATCAGTGTGCAAGCACCATTAAAGATAACAAGATGATTTATGCAGTGCTGAACACTACAAGCAATTGACTTGTGAACACTGAACAACTTTCATTGGCACACTGTGTGGAGTATTTAACATAGCTCATGTGATGCCCAGGAGTTAATAAAATTACAATAAAAAAAAATTAATTAAAAATAAAAACTAACCAATTCTAAACTTTTGAATGGTAGCGTATATACGTTTGGGCTCAGTAAGATGTTGTTTTTTTTTTGGAAAGAAAATAATACTTTTATTCAGCAAGGATTCATTAAATTGATCAAAAGTGACAGCTAAGACATTTATAATATTACAAAAATATACTTTTAAATAAATACTGTTGTTTTGAACTGTATACATCAAATAATCCTGAATAATAGGCCTATGTATCACAATTTCAATACTGATAATAACAATAATTGTTTTATGTGGAGCAAATCAGTATATCAGAATCATTTCTAAAGGATCATGTGACACTGAAAACTGGAGTAATGGCTGCTATCCCATCACAAGAATAAATTACATTTAAAAAGTACATTAAAACCCATTTAATCCCACTGACCGTACAAATGTTTTTCATTTGTAAAGCTCTAAAAACCTTACTGACTGATGTTTTAGTGCACTTCCTGCAAATATGGAAAAAATAAAGGGTCTCAATTAAATATGTGCAGTTTCACATGGTTAGTGCAAATTGTCACATGACCAGAGCAGTTTATTTCCTGTTCGTACCTTGAGAAGATGATGGCTGCATCAAAGCTCCAAAACGAAAGGCTAGTAAAGTGTTAACATCAGTGTTGGGCAAGTTACTCTGAAAATGTAATCAAATTACTGATTACTCCTTTTAAAAGTAATCACGTTACTGTTCTGATTACTTTATTTCAAAAGTAATTAGTAATTATTTACATTACTAGTTACGTTGCCTTTTTCTCCATGAAATTTATGAAATCCCAGCATACACGCTCCCGATAAATATTTGTTATTAAAGCATCAACATTCACAGAACACTGTTATTTTTAACTAAAGCAAGCGGCTGCTGCGTGCATGGTTGAGAAGGGTCTGGCTGCAGCCTCTCACTTGCATTCTCAGACGTGCATTCTCAGACACTTGTGCTTCCGCTAGCGACGTCACTTGCAGGCTTTCTTTTTTATTTTGTTCTATTT
>NW_015542453.1:481253-484867 GCF_001515605.1 Sinocyclocheilus anshuiensis
TGACTTCGTAATTTAGTTTCTTTTGTCTTGTCTTCACCACCTGGCTACTGTTGTAAAATGTTGAGAGATTCAAACAAAAAGTAATCAATAAATAGAACAAAATAAAAAAAAATAAAAGCCTGCAAGTGACGTCGCTAGTGCAAGTGTCTGAGAATGCAAGTCTGAGAGTGCAAGTGCAAGGCTGCAGCTAGACTTGGCATGGTTTGGCAGAATGCCAGCAAAGAGCGCTGCATTTATAATCTCTAAAAGACATCTCAGTTCATCGCAATCTCACAAATCTCTGTTATAACACAATAAATATATGCATAAGCTTAATGAATCTTTCATAATGTCTACAATTCGTGTTATAATGAGAGGATTCGTGAGCACGCAAATTTCAGCACTGCATTGCTCAACGCTGCAAATACGTGTTATAGCCTAAATAGAAAGTCTGCATATGCTTGCACCTGTTAATCGTTTATATTTTATATTAGTTCATGTTGCTTTTGTGCAATAGATGAATAACAATTTATTTGTTTTAGATATTTTATGTTTAGATATTTCTATTTTGCGGGAGCCCCGTGAATCATTTTATTCTCCCGCATCCCGCACACACACGAGTGTCTACCCGCACGCACCCGCACTCGCCCATCTTCTCCCGCGCCGCGTCTGTTGCATCGGGTCTCGCGGGAGCAGGTCTCTAATCCACTGGCACTTGACTCGACAGTGCGTGCTACATCCTCTTTACAATCTCTAGATTATAAAACACTGCATTCTGTCAGCAATGTAACTCGGCAGTAACGTATAGAGACCTCGGTTTGTAACTATACTCTAATTATAACGCGTTAAATTACTCCGTTACTAAGAAAGTAATCAAATTACAGTAACGCGTTACTAAGTAATGCGTTACTGCCCAACACTGGTTAACATAAAGATATGACAAAGATTTTTGGTACACAATATCTTTAGGGTGTCTAGTATGAATTCACATATATTCAGTTTTGTTGAGTGTGGTCACTGGTCATAGAATGAGTAAAGATCTTGATGGTCACAATAGTGACCGGTGGGATAACAGTAAACTTAACAATGAACAATATAAATCCAATTGCAGTTGTTAGTGAAAATTGCACTAAAATGTTGCAATGACAAAATATTGCACTAAATTAAAAATTCAAATGTAAGAAATAAGTTACAATATTGATGTTGTAATAGCACTAATATAAAAATGTTATGATATATGTTACAAAAAAAGTAACAAATTTGAAATATGTTGATGGTTGTATTTTTTGTCTTTTATCTCAGTATTCCTATCAATGTTGTATAAGGGTTTTTTATGCATAATAGTAACCATAGAATGTGGTCAAACAGTTTAATATAGCTGGGCTAAGCTATATAATAATTTTTATGACTGCAGAAATATGTTAATTCAGTACACACATTATCCCTCTGGTCACAATTGTGACCGACCATAAAACACACATTTTCATACACTTTCCAAAAAAAAAAAAAAATTACTGATTATTTCAAATAGTTACTAATGACACTAATCAAGTTACTAATCATTTGGATATTTCATGTCTGGGAAAAATTTGGGATTAAATGGATTAATTACATTAATTACTAAATAAATGACATTTTTTAAAAAAAGAAAACAAGTGTATATATACACTTGCTGAGTTGAAAAAGAAAATAATTAGCTAAATACATTTTAAAGAGAGGTTTAGACTTTTTTTTAGTCTAGTAAACTTCAGGGCTACTAGTACATCTATTTTTTTTTTTGAAGTTAGACAGATAGTTCACTCAACCCCATATTTAACTTTCATTTTTTACAGTATGTATTTGTGCTACATTTATTTTGTTATAATTGTGTTACATTTAGTCAAATGTGTGCAATTACTGTTCATAAACATTTTAGGGTCTGCTCTATATATATCCTTCTTCCTCTTGTCCTCCATCACCTTGGTGGGCAAAACCACTGAGTGTGAGCTATGTGCTGGATCAGCAGGAGTGGGGGCAGCTATTTGCTCAGGGGCACATGGTCGGTTAAAGCAGGAGCTCACATGAATAAACGGCATTCTCCTGATCCAGTGCAAAACTGTTTAGGGGATCTGCACCAACTCCGTCTGTAATTGTGTTGTATGGCTTGTCACTTCACATGTCATGTATTGTCATTCATTTCATTGCATTTGCAATTGAAAGTCCCCGTTGGATTTTATGGAGCACTTCATAATTCTCAAGAAAAACCAGAGTATGAACCTAGGCTTGGAATGAAAAACTGTCTTGCTGCTCATTCCACGTTTACGGCTTGTCAACGAGTCATGAGAAGAATTTGAACGTGAGACACCAGAGGTGAGGAATGTTGTAGATAAGGCTAATTATGTCTAATGACACTGTGTGAATGGGATCCTTTGCACCCTCTCTCACAAAGACATATCAAATTATTAACACCACCAACTGACGTATAAGGTTCTGCGATTTCTTTTATACAAATCCTGGGCAGAATTTATTCTGTTCTTTCGTTAGTTTTGTGTTTGTATACAAAACACTCCATCTTCTAAAGCAGAAGTGCATTAGGAAACAATGTACAGCAGCAATTGTCACTTACTGTTTAAACATTTCTTTATCTAGTGTTGTGAGCTTGTTGCTCATGTGACCAGCACCAAAGGGTTTCGTAAAAGATCATGTGTCTATTTATTTCTCATTCCCCCAGTCTCATACATTCACAGTAACAGAGTGTTGTGAAAATCTGTGTGAATAGTAAGTGAACCACTGAATCAGATGCAAATGATTCTTCCAAATGATTTGTCTTTTTGAATGAACCATTGAATCATTCACTCCACCAATTTGTTTAAAAACACAGAATCAAGAGAGCTAACACTACACTTTTCATTCTCTTGACTTCCATTGATACACATGCAAATGACACGTTTATACGGATTTTGCTGCATTCCAAAGTTTGGTGAATGCTGATCAAATGAAGTTGTGTGACCAACAAAAGACTGATACATGTTGTGACCTCCTAGCTGAAATAAAAGACAGGAAACTGATATCTAAATCTGCAGATTTGCAGTGTTACATTAAAGCATATTTTTACATTTTGGATATATTACATAGGCTTTAAAACAAAAACAAAAAAAGTTTGATGTCAGCTTACAACCGCTGCAGTATTTAAAGAAATTGTGCATGCTCCAAGTCTAATGTGACCACGACTTTATCCTGGAAGCAAACAGTGTTTGGAAAATTTGTTGTAGTGATTGTATAAAAGCAGTATCACACAAACATGCTGCCTCCTTGTTACTCTAGTAACCTCTCAATATTGCCCAAGATGTCATTGCTAGTTCTTTTATGAAATTTTCAAATTAATAATCGAGACTGGAGACTTGTAGAAATTCTTTGGTTATGCAAACCGATTGTTGCAGCAGCTGTCCGGGTGGCTGGTCTCAGACGAGGACATGTAATTTATGTCTATAGATTTGGGTTTTTATATTAGGTTAATGATATTTTCCACATCCTAACCCAACCCTTAAATCTAACCCTCACAGAAACCTGCATATGCACATTATTAGATTTAAAGGGGTCATATGATGCTGCTAAAAAGAACATTATGTTGTGTATTTGGTGTAATGCAATGTGTT
>NW_015542453.1:485125-521325 GCF_001515605.1 Sinocyclocheilus anshuiensis
ACTGTCTTTTTACGCGTTGCGTTGCATCGCGCCGCGTAAACATAAAACCATGTCTGCATTTGTGATCGAAGAAATGACAAACAACAAGCGCTACTCTACACTGCTCAAACTCGCGTTTTAATCGTCAGTGGCAAATTCCTTAAATATAAAAAACGTACTTACAGGCTGTGAGTCAGAAACGCCAGACTGTCCTTGCAAAGTTGGAACTGCCCCACTTTATAGAAAGCATTGTAGGCTATACTCTCCCAGGAAACAGTCCTCATCCTCCGCAAAATGTGCTGCACACATCTGAATATTTGGGTTGTACTGTTCTGGAACAGTGTTATAAATACAACTTAACTACTGATTTCTAGTTGTGTCCTCTTTTGGAAGGCCAAACAAAGTAGTTTTTGCTTTCACAACGAAACACACAGCACCTTCACGACATGGCAGCGGCGGCAAAAACAATACTACAGCGAGAATAAAAGTTACGCCTTCTTTCTTTGCGTGAACATTTGTGCGGCGTTATGCAAATCTTCCCACATCGTGACGTAGACATGTGGGGGCGTGTTAGAACGAGGCATTTTAGGTAGGCGTGGTTGACTCTTAACTTTTATAAAGAATATCTCTTTGGATTTAAGACTTTAGTCTTTGCAAGTTTACAGATCTTCTTTATGCACCAAGAGCTTGTAACACTCCAAAGAGAAAGGAAAAATTGAAATCGCATCATATGACCCCTTTAAATATAATCATGATTTGTAAGATTTATGAGCTAGTGAGGACGCATAAAATATTCCTGTTAATATGTTTAAATAGATCAAGTTAATAATTTTTTTTTTAAAGAATATTCCAGTTGGTTTTCTTTGAAGACATCTTATATTTATGCTGATATCAAAGGCTTGTCTTAATATAGTTTTGTTTTAGATAAAGTGGCCTGGAGCAGTGGAGGTCCGTAAACAACTTAGTTCATTGTAGGCTGTCTCAGTGGCTCATGCTTCAATCGCATCTTAAATCACAAATGTGCCATGAAAATATGCCAGGCCATTTGCGGCCAATAAAGGCAAAATTGTGATAAGAATAGAGCATCCTCTCTAGTCCCCCATACCAAGAGCCTGCTTTGCACGACCACATCTGATCCCTGTTGTACTGAGTTTAATTCTCTCTGTATTTTCTTCTTTCAGTTGTCTTCTATTCTAAGTCTTGTGATTCTTCTAAAAAGTCCACATGGCAGTTTATAACTCCAAGGTTTAAGATATCAGGGTGGAGGTTGAAAGAATGGCGATATTCCAGTTTGGCACCAAAAGGGGTTGTTGGAGAAAAACAAAGCAGGATGGCTCTTACTGAGGGGTGTCAGATAGAGGTGCTTTGATGTCTTCCCATTTGTTTCCTTGAATGATTTTGAGGAAGACTCAAATTTTCATAGATTAGAGAATAACAATACAGATACAGACTTGCCAGTGACTGCTTCTTTCATTCACACCTGCAATCAAGTAGTCACATGTCCAACACATGCCTGTTTCCCATTGACTCACTGTCTGAGACTTAGTTGGAAATACCCTGCTATCAGTCCAATCAAGAGGGGAATGTGTATAAAGGATTGCTCAATATCATAACATGGGAGCAAAGAAAGTTTTCCTGGTTATTTTAAACATCATGCTCTTTGCCTTGTGACCTTCCATCGGAAATCTGCTGCTTGATCTCAACGTACAGTCCAACTCGACTGATTAAACATTGCTGCCAATTCACTCTGTGGAATTCCACCCATGCCCATTTATTATGGCTTTAATTAGGCGGAACCTGAGGATTCATAGACAACCACAGGGCAAGTAAGAAAAGTTACCACCCTGTCTGCCATAGCAGGGTGTTACCTCTCCGTTTCCTGCTGGTGACTTGTTTTTTACTATTGAAATAAACTAGGGGAGACCAAGGTAAAGGTATACACTGTCCTATTTGGGGATAGTAGATGTTTTTTTGGAAATATTGTTACGGCCTTCCACATTTGCTCTTAATGTTTCCTATAAACTACTGGTCAAAAGTTTGGAATAATTAAGAATATTAAAACAGTAATATTGTGAAATAATATTACAATACTTGAATTGATTTAAAAAAAGAAAATGTTTTTTATTCTGTGATGGCAATGCTAAACAGATACATTAAAACTGTGAAAGTAAAAACATGCAGTAGAAGTCGGTAGAATACAAAGGCAAAGAAAACCTATGCTCGTTTAGTACTAGAACATATGCTTAACCATTTATAAGATATGCCTAAATACGCAAAGGTTGATCTTCTAGCTCTAGTAATTTGTATTCCTATCTTGTGTCAACACGTTTGCATACCTTTCAGATTGGGTCACACCTTTTGACACCTTTTCTCTGTTAATGTGACATCACTGCTCAGCCTCTCTGTAGTAAAACAAGGCTTTATGTTGCCATGGATTTACTTCGACCACAACTGGGCCGTTTTCTTAAATTACAGGACTTTCAGTCAAAACCATAGAGCGCTCGTAGCAGCTGTGAGAGCTCCGGTGGATGTACGCGGAACTGCAGCTGCTGGGTTAAATGGCTCTTTTTCTCTTTTTTTCACCATTGATCCCTGAGCTCACACATTCCGATCATTCCTCATTCGCTCAGTTATTTATGAGAGCAGCGCGCACGCCTACTAGCTCATAACCCAACCAGACCTGAACACAACGAGGAGATAAAACACACACAGAAGACATTAGTTGGATTACTTGGATTATTACACATGCCATTAAAAGAATCCGTGTGGAATGAAAGTTTTAGTTGGTAAATTCATCGTTAATGTTCATTCTACAGACATGGAGTTTAATGATCAATAGCAGCGAACGCGTTCGTTCACTATAGTGCCTTAGTCGGCAGAAAACGGAATATATGAAACTATGTGTTTGAGGACGATATATTGTTGCTGAGTAAAAGTTAGAACAAAACTGTGTCAGTTTTATGGCGTTTAATTCGCTCGGAACGTATTAATAGTAATAACGAAGATTTCACATTGAGCTTCTGTGAGCGCGCTGCTGGTCTGGATGATCACTTCTTTTTTTTTTTCTTTTTTTTGAATAGTTAAATGGAATGTGTTGTTTTGGTTTTATTTTGGAATTGCTGTTATTTTATATATATATATTTGTAATTATTTGACGTAATTATTTTAATTTATATGGTTGTTTACATTATTATTATTATTATTGTTGTTGTTGTTGTTGTTGTTATTCTTAATTTTAACCATTTGGTACAAAGTGGATATGGCTGACCTGTCCCTATCGCAAGTTAATATAGTTGGTTTTGTCATTAAATATTTGCTTATTATTTGATTTAAGCAAGTTAAAACATATTGCCAAATAAAGTTTTGGGTGACAACATTTTTACAGTGTAAACATGGCTTAGATTTATTTTATTGTATCTTATTTTTTTATCTTTTTATACTGTTGCTTAATATGACACTTTAAATGGATGATAATAGTTTAAAATAATGAAATAATAGAGCATTTAAAAATAAACCTTTATTACTTTCTATCTATCTATCTATCTATCTATCTATCTATCTATCTATTTATCTCAAATAACTATTGACTATTTGAAAAATCATAATCTTTTCTTGGATTGGTCTCTTGCCCTCCAGGTCCAGTTCAGATCATAAATACTCGTCTCCGTCAAATAAAATGAGAGGTGAAGAAGCATCTGGTACTGTCCTGCACAGACTAATCCAAGAGCAGCTTCGCTATGGAAACCCCACAGATGCCCGCACACTCCTGGCCATCCAGCAGCAGGCCCTGCGACGAGGAGGTGTTGGGGGGGGCAGCGGAGGAGCTGGTTCTTCACAGTCTTCATCTGAGAGCCTCAGCCAGGAGGAGCTCCAGTCTCCTCAGCTCTCTGCGCGCCAAGAACCCCAGGGTCAAGAGCACCAGATCGACTACCAGCACTCTGAGAACTACACAACATACCCACACCACGGCGAGGAGCTGCCCACCTATGAACAAGCCAAGGCTCAGTCTCAGCATTTGGCCTCCCAGTGGTGCCAACCGCTCAGGGGCTGCTCACTGCAGGATAGTGAAACCATCCCGAAGCCCTGTGAGGAGGAAGACAGCTGGGATTCGAAGCGAGGCCACATACGGTCACTCAGTGAGCGGCTTCTGCAGTTTTCAGTAGAGCGCAGTAAAATGCCTGCAACATGTTCTGCCAGTTACCCTCAGATGCATGGATATCATGCAAACCAGCACTTACAATGTAGCCAGCAAGGACTGGAGTACAATAAGCAGGTTCCTTATACCGAGTACCCCTTTCCTGCACAACAAGCAGCGGAGTATGAACATTACTACAAAGCACCACCACCATTTAATTCCCAGCACAACAGGTAACAATTGCAAAATTCACACTTAACCACAGCTAACATTTGATTTGGTAACACAGTATATGCATTTTCTCCAGTTCCGACGTACTTTATAGGATGTGTCATTATGACTAACTGTCTGTTGGCTGATGGTATGGCTGAGTACGCAATATGCGACATGCTGATGTAGTTTGTCATCCAACTGCACTAATGTACTAAGATTAACTGAATCGCATCCTTTAGTTTTTTATCTAACATGATGATTATTATCTTGTGCAGACTTCAAACACCAGAGGTTTTCCATAGACTCTCCACATCTCCCCCTGCTGGCAGGGAGGTCACAGCTTGCAGTCGCAGTCAACTGGAAATGCTCATGAACGAGAATAAAAGACTGAAACAGGAGCTAGAGGGACACACTGAGAAGGCCATCAGAATTCAGAAGGTAAAAGCACATGACTCTGAAATTTACTTTTTGTGAAAACATTTGGAAAATTAGGTTTTGGGGCAAGGCTGAGGTGAAAATACAGATCTTAATGTGACACCTGAATCTAGTAATTTTTCGGTTTAATAAAACGACACAGGCTATATGTGTCTTACAACAGGTTATATGTAATGTTGTATTATATATCTTACAGCAATTCTCTTTCTGTTCTATTTAAATTCTATATTTAGTGAATAGTGGCAGGCTGTTTACAACAGATTATATATGAAAGATTTTCTATCACATACTTTGTTGACTTACAAAGACAGAGACACTTTGGTTGTGTATATGTGAGTGATTATTACATATGAATTATTACATATACTGGATAAATAGAACCAATAAGTAGAACAAGATTATTTTGTAGTTTTCATTTGACTTTGGCTAAATTCCAAAAGGCAATTAAATGTTTCCAATGGATTACATCAGTGCAGTTAAGCTGTTGCTGCACTCTGAAAGAATGATAAGAACACAGGTTTGAGCGCTTACCCATCAGGCCACTGCCTTGTGTAAACATGCCTGGGATGATGGAGTCATGGTTAATGCCATCCTGGTCTTTCCATATGGGACTCCTGAACACCTTCTCTGTTCTGTGCTCTTAAGGAGCGGTCATATTTACAATTGCTTGTTGAAATTTAGAGAGCGAAAACCAGTCAATCCAATAGGAATCTGCAGTTACGAATGATGGCGAAAAAGTTCAGTACATAGATTTTGCTAGTTTTCAAAATTGTTACGTAAATTTGCATGCTGACCAAAGCAGACAGTTTTGAAAGTGACTTCTGTGACTTCAGTTAGTCATTTCTACACAATTGACAATAGATCTTTTTTTTGCCCACAAAATTTCACTAATGCAACTGCGCCTTTAATCATAACCAGCAACGCTGATTGCTAAACATCTTTAAGTATTTCTGAGACTGTCATTTTTAGATTGACACATCTGACTTGCTATTTACAGTAATTGTCTTTTCTTTTCCCCCCAGCTGGAACAAGAGATCCAAAGGATCTCAGAGGCCTACGACACTCTGATGAAAGGCTGCGCTAAAAGAGAGACTCTAGAGCATGTGCTTAGAAACAAGCTGATGGCTGAGATCAAGAGGCTGCAGCATTCAAGCATTCAAGCGGCAAAAGAAGCCGAAGCTGCTGACCAGAACCAGCATGTTATTGAGAAGCTCCTTCTGCAGAGTGAGTTCACGAACACAGCACTATTAAACCTCATTACTGCTTCACATGCTCTGGATACTTCTTAATCCAGAGTTGCACTCCAAATGTGAAGATCTGTTTTTCTGTTGAGTCATTTTGCTTAAAGAGGGAATGTGTTTCCAATTAGAACATTCCAAGGCAGGAATTTCAGTCACATAACAGTGCCTTAGTTGATCTGAACAGTCAGAGAATAGGATTAAATGTCAGAAGTGACTTTAGCTTTGTATGAGACAGATAACCACTGTCACCGCTCTTGTCTGGTTCACATGGACAATTAATGAAATGTTCAGCTCAGCGATCACTTGCTGTTCGCTAAGAGTGGGAAGATGATTACAGTGACTGATGGGAAATAAGCAAAACAGTCTGAAGCGTGGACCCAAGGATGTGGGTCAAAGTGAGAGTGGGTCACTGCTTCTCCTTCCCTCTGCATTCCTTAAGCGCTTGCGTAAATGAGGCGCTCCGGATATTGCGATAGAATTCCTGAGCAGGAAGTCAATGGGGAGTGGTGCTGGAGAGGGCCCGCATAAACATTCCTTCAGCTTCTTTCTCACATCCTCACATAAATCTCTATGCTTGTTATGACTGAGCATAATGGATTAGTATGTACTGAAAATGTATGCTTTTGGCAGATGCTTTTACCCAAAGCAGTTCTTGCATTTGAACCTAACTACAAGCTGTCAAAAGGTCATTTACTATAATATAATATAATATAATATAATATAATATAATATAATATAATATAATATAATATAATATAATATAATATAATATAATATAATACAGACTAATGGTTGCAGAACCATTTAGCTTTAGCTTTAATTTATTTTTAGCTTTAATTATTCTTTAGCTTTAATTTATTTTTATTTTATTAGTTAGTTGCCTGCAATAATCTGTATATTTTAGTTAATTTCAGTTTTATTTCAATAAATGAAAACAATTTTAATAGTTAACAATTTCAACTAAGCACTTAAATTTAACCTACAAGAATGGCTTGGAACTGAAACTATACTTTGCTAGATTAATACATTACACAGATGATTTATCAAAACAGTACAAATCATGTATAAATTTAAATATTAAATATTAAAAACAAAATAGATGAGCCATATTGTGACATCACAGCCAAAATGCCACCATCCACGCCACTTTTTTAATATCAAATAACACCCATAAACGTGCCTTAACTTGGCATGTGGGGACCATCTTCGACTCTCAAAGCGATGGACATATCCATTTAATTTACAAACAGATCTCACATTTTTTTTCTATCTTCTCTGAAAGATGAAGAACAGCAGCTTCAGTGTGCACATCTGGAGCAGGAGGTTCAGCATCTGCGAAACAAAGTGGAGAACCATCAGTGCAGAAGCGAGGCCCTGGAGATGGCACTGAGGTCCACGCAGACACGCAGCCAGCAGATGTGGATGGAGCTGCAGAGGAAGAGAGCGTATGTGGAGAAGGTTGAGCATCTGCAGGGGGCTCTAACTCAGCTGCAGGCGACCTGCGAGAAAAGAGAAGGGCTGGAAACACGCCTGAGGACACGGCTGGAGCAGGAACTGCGGAGCCTCCGAAATCAGCAGGTACTGAGACAAAACGGTGCTTTGTTTTTAACTGTTCTGATGTTTCTAAGCATTGTATTTGAGACTTCAGATCAGGACATTGCAGCAATCTTACACTTTGTTTGCTCTTCTCTGTCCACAGCGGCAGCCGCAGTCAGTCTGCAGAGCGTCCCACGTGAGTGTCTTCACACTGCAAGAGCTTCTGCGGGAGAAAGAAGAACACATTCTGTCGCTGGAGGCTGACAAGACGCGCTGGGAACAGAAATACTTGGAGGAGAAGACCATGAGGGAGTTTGTGATGGATGCCGCTGCCACTGCTGCAGCTCAGAGGTAAAAAAGGAGATCAGTGTCAAAACCTTCAGAGTATATTGTGCTTTTTAAACCAATTTCTAATTGCTTTCGTCCTAAACTTTACAGAGACACAACCATCATCAACCATTCGCCCTGCCATTCGTTCATTGAGGAGCTCCCATCATCTGAGTACAGGAACCAGGAGTTAGAAAACAGGTAAGAGAGCCACCCTCAATGCACCTAAAAATACATTTCAGTTGCGCTTAATGATCCATTTTGGATTTCAGGATTGTATAGTTCTCATAAGTTTAATATGTTGTCAGGATCCGTGCCCTGTACTCCCAAATCCTGGAGAAGGACACAGTGATTAGCATCCTGAAGCAGAAGCTGCAGCAGGAGCAGAAGAGAGAGTCAGGTGCTGAGCCCTCCATCACCATCACTCATTCAACGGTCACACACACTGCCCAGGGCAAAGGTTAGTGTCAATGCTAAGTAGCGTTCACTAGCTAAGATTTTACCAGCTAAATTAGTGTTTCACTAAAATTAGCATTAGTGTTCTCTGCTAATTTATGTTTACTGCTTAAAGGGTTAGTTCACCCAAAAATGAAAATTCTGTCATTAATTACTCACCCTCATGTCGTTCTAAACCCGTAAGACCTCCGTTCATCTTCGGAACACAAATTAAGATATTTTTTATTAATTCTGACAGCTCTCTGACCCTCCCATAGACAGCAATGTAATTACCACGATCAAGGTCCAGAAATGTAGCAAGGAGATCGGTAAAATAATCCATGTGACAAGAAAACAAAAATATCCAGAAAAAAAGTATCCACTGAACGTAAACAGCGTATTGCTGACACAGAATAGCATACGCTGTTTACGTTCAGTGGATACTCTCCAAAATGGTGCCAGGGTGACGCGGAGGAGACGAATTGTTGAATAAAGTCGTTATTTTTGTTTTCTTTGAGTACAAAAAGTATTCTCGTAGCTTCGTAAAATTACGGTTGAACCCCTGATGTCACATGGATTATTTTACCGATCTCCTTGCTACGTTTCTGGACCTTGATCGTGGTAATTACATTGCTGTCTATGGGAAGGTTAGAGAGCTGTCAGAATTAATCAAAAATATCTTAATTTGTGTTCCGAAGATGAACGGAGGTCTTACGGGTTTAGAACGACATGAGGGTGAGTAATTAATGACAGAATTTTCATTTTTGGGTGAACTAACCCTTTAAGATTCGATAGTTGTTGCCTGACTAACATTACCATTAGTGCTTACTGTTAATTATTGTTAACTAGTTAAGAATGTACTAGTTAAGTTATTAGGTTTTACTAGTTGCTAGCTAAGTTAACATATATTGTGACTAACTTTAGCATTAGAGTTCACTGCTAGTTAGCAGTTACTAGTTAAGTTAGTGTCTGACTAACATTAGCATTGATGTTTACTATTAATTAACTTTTACTAGTTAGGTTAGTGTTCACTGATAATTAGTGTTTATTTAAGCATTTACTAGTTACAAGCTGTGATTTTACTAGCTAAGTTATTGCTTGACTAACATTAGCTTTAGGGTTCACTCCTAATTAGCATTTAGTATCTGACTAATATTAGCATTAGATTTCACTGCTAGTTAGCAATACTAGTTAGCATTGATGTTTACTATTAATTAACTTTTACTAGTTAGGTTAGTGTTCACTGATAATTAGTGTTTATTTAAGCCTTTACTAGTTACAAGCTGTGATTTTACTAGCTAAGTTATTGCTTGACTAACATTAGCATTAGGGTTCACTCCTAATTAGCAAAGTTAGTATCTGACTAATATTAGCATTAGATTTCACTGCTAGTTAGCAGTTACTAGTTAAGTTAGTGTCTGACTAACATTAGCATTGATGTTTAATATTAATTAACTTTTACTAGTTAGGTTAGTGTTCAATGATAATTAGTGTTTATTTAAGCCTACTAGTTAATAGCTTTGCTTTTACTAGCTATGTTATTGCTTGACTAACATTAGCATTAGTCTTCACTGTTAATGAACTTTGACTAGTTAGTTACTTATACTAGTCACTAGCTAAGCTTTTACAAGGTAAGTTATTGTCTGACTAAAATTGGCATTAGTGTTCACTGTCAATTTATTTTTTACTAGTTACAATGGTGACTGACTAAAATTAGCATTAGTGTTCACTCTTAATTAGTAAAGTTAGTATCAAAGTTAGTATCATTAGTGTTCACTGCTAAGCATTTCTGAGAATAACATGAAATTAGCTGAGAAGAATTGTTACAATGGAAATTGTTCTTATGGATCTTTTTCCAGGGAAGAGTCATTTCAGTGACCCGGCGACTGGTACGTCCCATTTGTCGCTCGCTCCGGTAGCAGCCCTGGGACAACCTGAACCAGTTCTGTTAGAGAAACAGACGACAGATCAAACCTCCCACATTGAGACCAGCTCTGGTGAGTCAACTTTTAGCCGTTTCTGTGTGATATGGGATATGAGAAAGTAACTGAAAATATTACAAACAAAAGTCATTTGGGATATTTTTAAATAGGTCTACCACTGATGGCTTTCTCCTGATGTAGTCCCTCATTTTGTGATAACTGATTCATATTTGTTAATATTTTTCATAGATAACATTCAGAAAGCACCATCTGCTGTGGACCTTTTCAAGGGCCTGGATGATGTGACGGCTGAAGCAGTGGAGATCTTCATTTGATGAAGAACACTTGGACAAACTGCCCTGCAAAATAAATGTTGAGGAGCTCTGGGAGAGATTAAATGACACCACATCACAATACTGTTGTGAAGCAAGAGTCCAGATAAACAGCAGAGCTGCTCAAAAATCTCATGTGAAAGAGGGAGCTGAGCTCTTCTCTTAAAACTACATCTTCAGTCTGCTATGTTTTGAAAGACAAGACAGTAAACTGAATACAGAGATGTTTGCTGCTGGTGAGAATCCTATATTTTTTGGTATTTACAGCCGTCCCGTACAGGAGGGTGGACACAAACTACTAAACTGTCCTCACTATTGCATTGTCCCTCCTCTCAGAAGACCTGTGGTAACTTCACCACATTCCAGTTCAATTGACTTTCTTCTTGAGACTGATGCTCTTGCATGTATCTTTTCCACCCCACCTTTATCAATTGTTATAAATGGTTACATTTTTCTCATGTTTTTCTATTTATGGCTGCTACGCCCTTCAGCAAAGTTATTCTTTTACATTGCATTTCTAGGATCGGCATGCTTAACACTGTCACGATGTGCGAGACAAAAACATTATATAGACCTAGTAGTCTAAAAGAACTGTTAGAGAGAAAACCAATTGTATTATATTATAATTTGCTTTCTTGTATTTTGTTTTTGAATGTGTTCGCTCTTAAATGGCACATTTGCTGGTCAAGGTGTCATTTCAAAGTAAATATTAATATAAATTTTGTACAATTGTTTTGTTGTGTTGGAATGTAATGCTGAGGAACTGATGCCAAAGAGCATTTCAGTAAAGTTCATGTGTTCAAAACACATGGCCAAGGGTTGACCTCTTCTATTTAATCAATGAAAGATGTGAATGTTCTGAAACATTTCATACATTTACAATAAAGCTATTAATATATAAAACCATGCGTCTCTTGGTTTGTGAAGCCCTTGGGAAATTTTGGTTGGTTCCAGCAAGCACCATCTACTGGATTTCAGCCCGTTTCACACATTCCAGGTTTTCTCTCACACATACAGTCCGAGAAAGATGAGTAATTATAAGCGAATACCAGTGAGGGGCATTCCAGCTCTCATATTTCACCAGAGAAAACCTCACGCTATTTCCCTCAGGCTCACCTTTAGCCACATTTTATACTCAGACTTCTGAGGCATTCAGACAAACATTCTGCTTTTGAGAGAGAACAATAGATAACTCACTCAAAGCTGACTTACCCAACACTGACTAACCAATCCGGCCTCCGAATACTACTGTCCCTGACAAAGCCAACTCAATATTTCTTAGTGTAGTCACATGCTTTGAAACATGGTATTGATGTCACACTCTGTGTTTCCAAATATAGAACAAGGCTACATCTGTATTAGATGTGATGTTTAGCTTTTAACTATTCCTCTTTGTGACAGTAATGAGAGGCATCTTAGACTCACACTGCTCATGAGGAAGTTGTTTGTGGGTGATCTTACTGTAAGTCAGTTGTTTACATAGTACAAGGTACTCAACTGTATAAAAACCGGGCAGCTCACACATACCCAACATGCAATCCTGATAAATTTGGTATGTTTTTAGGTCCAAATATCTGAACATGTCATGAAAACACACTGAAACTTTGGAATTCAAAACTTTATTAAAATCTGGAGATAAAGTTTTATAAAGATTTTAAAAAGTCTGTTTTTATTTAAGAAAATATTTGAGATTCTGCACAAACATTTTGCTGAAAATATAACTTGATATAACTTGTCACATGCTTACACATATAACATATGCTGATAATATAACTTGTAATGAAGCAAAAAAGATAAAATAATAAAATGTCAAATGGAAGAATTTTCCCTTGTGTTCTCAGACTTTTAAACCGCACTGTGCATTAAAACCTCTCAAAACTGACTTGTAATAGAAGGTGTATAAATAAACCAATTAATGTTTTAATTACTAATAAATCTTTAAATACATTTTCTTAAAGGGGAAGGTGTATTTTATGGTTTTAATTATACTTAGCTGAAATTAAGAAGTCAGTGGGAGGTCCATATCATTGGGGTTCAATGGGACAAAAAAATCTATGGTAAGTAAGCTAAAGCATGCTAGGATGCTTCACTATTTATGGTATTTCACAGACAAAAGTTTGATTGATGAAGGAATCTCAGGAATTCAGGTCTCAGTTGTAATAAGAGTGAACAATGCTTGTTATTGAAAATAAGACGGCCACGTCTTACATATTTACTACACTAGTAATGCCTCTGATTATGACCTCCATTGTTCATTTTTGCATTTATGCATAAATTAAAAACATGTTCCCAAACAGACAATTTCCCCATAAAACTTGAAAACTGTAACTTGCCAAGTTACAAACTACTGAACAAAAAGATACTAACTAAAGGTAGCTAAGGTTTATAAGTGGAACATATCTGTCAAATTTGAGATTTTTAAGATTATTTACCATTAAAAACAGTATTTTTCTGGCAAAAGAAATAAACGATATCAGGATGACAGCATCAATGTACACTACAGACAACTAACAAAGCAAACAAACAAAAGTGCATCATGAACTAATTAACAGTTAATTTAATTTCCAACAATGAAAACTCAAGGAAATTGAATTCCTGTAAAATTTCATTCAAAACTACCCTCACTGGACTACCATACCTACATTAAAAAAGTGAAGAAGAAAAAAAAAGCAAGTCAGACAATGGAAAGTATGATTGGTCAGTAAGGCATAAGGGGGAATTGTACGTTAAATGACAATTCAAATTAATAATTGAATAATTTTTTGATCCAGGTTGAATACCTTTTAAAGCACACTTAAAGCATATCTGCTTTCTTAAAGCAGACATTCAACATAGATCACTGTCAGTAAGGACCGACATGTAAGGTACAGTCTTTATAAAAAATAAAAAATAAATTAAGTGACACTACATACAGTAATGGATTATCGTGACTCAGTATCAGAACATTTTAAGTACCGTTTATAAATCATAACAGCAACTGATAACAGAAAACAAGAGGGAATAGCTCTTCATCATGTGGGGGAGTTCATGACCTTGTCTATATACACCGACTATATTCACATGTGCTTTCAATATTTGCAATAAACCATCTTTAACCAAATAACATTTTAACAGGCAAATATGATGACGACACTGTGGCACTGGATCTTCATAACCAACACAAGAACAAACTTGGCTCCAGGTGAGCTTATGTAAACTGAGAAAATCTTGGTTGGAATGAAAAGGTTTAGCATTTTAAGGCGGTTACAGCCTGTATGGGAACCAGGAAACGTGCGATACACTGCAATTCATCTTGTTTATAAGCGCAGTGGAGGCCTTTTCTTCCTCACAGAGAGAAATGCTGCCAACATTCTTTCGACTTGTGAGAAGCGCTTGACATGTTTTACCCTTGGGTTTCTTCCTCAACATGAACAAAATGGAGGGCTGTGGAGCGTTTGAAGGTCACATGACACATTCCTGAAGCTTGAAATGTGGAACGCCAGCAAATATGAATTTTTCTATCCGTTTGAGCGAGGGTGCAGTAATCCGCCTTACAAATCAGAATTAAAGCAGTTTGTTGAAAAACAACATTAGATTAGATGTTATATGAATGTTGGGTCAGCACAATCAGCCAAGAGCCAAACAATTCTGAAAAGCAGATTAATTTTCAAACGAATCCAGCATGAATTAGGTCAGCTTGCTGTCCTGGCACATGCTGGTTAGATGTGCTGTGCTCTCAAAGAGTAGATTGATTACTTCAGCCGCACACATTTCCAGCATTGATTGATGACTGGATGGAATAACCTTCAATTTGGACTCTCTCTGAATGATAGATCTGAAACATGCTGCAAGGGGAATAAATTAAAGCAATCTATATTTGGAAAACATTCATACTTTTATTCAGCTGTATTAAACTGATCAGAAGGGATAGTAAAACATTTACTATGTCACAAAAATTCTATTTACTTAGCAAATTACTAAGCACCACAACTGTTTTCAACACTGATGGTAATAAGAAATGTTTCTTGATCACCTAATTACCACATTAGACTTATTTCTGGAGGACCATGTGACACTGAAGACTAGAGTAATGATGCAGAAAATTCAGGAATAAATTACATTTAAAAATAGAAAACAGATAATTGGGATATTTTTTCCAGTCATCTCAGTGGTAAAAAGTGTCCCCAATTCACCTGAATGTATATACTACCTACTTTTACCAAGTAATATTTCAACAATTTGTTTTTGTTCTATAAATCCTTTATATGTTTACAAGAAGGTCTGTTGACTGATACGATTGCTCCATAACTGCTCAAAGACAGCTGTGCTTGTAATAAAAAACCTTATGTTTTAGCATTCACCAGCATCCTATGGTTTCAACAGAAAAATAGCTCCAGACTGAAGGTTTCAGATGTCAGCCTGGGTTAGTAAGGCTCCATGACGTTGTGGCATCAAGAACATGTTTCTAATAACATGAGGCTCACGTCGGTAAGACAAAATAAGGCTCAGGGCTGGAGAGAAATGGATACATTTCACATTTAGGCATGACATGAATGAAATGGTTTTTCGAGTCCCCCACAATGAAGTGTTGTGTTTCTGACTTCTCCCTCTCCTGCCCAGGGTCCTGTGTTATTATTTGGTAATAGTGAGCACATGGCAAAGTGTGCGTCAGGGCCAAAAAGCGTACTCTACACTCGATTACCATGATTGCTGTGGAGCATTCATGCTGGATTTTCCCGTTTTTGCACAAGGCTTTCTTTCAGTTTCATGGAATGGCTAAATTGCTGGTCAAGAGGCCAGGGGTTGAGAGAGGCACGCTGGGATATTTCTGGTTTAGTGGAAGAATTAAACAGTAAGAGAGGCTGTGAAAATCCCCAAAATACAAAAAAAAAAATCCTTGTTTTTCAGTGGATTTTGAAGTTCATTCTGCTGTAGTAAATAACATGATTTAAGAAGAAATTCATGTGACAAATAATGATTGCTAAAAATTCAGCTTTGCCATCACAGGAATAAATTACATTTCAAAATATAGTAAAACAAAAAACATTTTAAAAAATCTTACCAACCCCAAATTTTTGAACAGTAGTGTATGATGCGCTGTATATCAGTTTAGGACATCAAGAGTCAAATATATCATATCAATATATTATAACCAAACTGCAAATACTTCTGTAAATATATAAATATATAATTATTATCAATGAAATGTGTGTAACGCGTGCAATTTAAATTGTGGAGTATTATTATTGATTACAAATTGTTCAACTAGTCATCATTCATTCAAAATTAAATTCAAAGCCATATTGATTTTTACATTTTATATAGTTAAATATGGTTCCATCAAAGCAGCATTATATAGATTAGAATTAAACTGTAAAAATACTGCCACCTAGTGTAACATTGCAATGCAAAGTCAATGAGATGGTGGACTAATGAAATAAAAATAAATACTCAAGCATATACATTTTTTTTTAAATATATATGCACATAGAAGAAGCAACAAGCAAAAACATTATGATTTCACTGACAGATCTATACTAGTTACTGTTACATATTAAAAAGTGATTTCTGACATCAATTATTAAACAATTTGTTTTACTTCCGCAATATGCCAAAAATTACATTAACAAATTAATAGTATAATTATTATGGTAAAGATCTAAAAAAGAAATGCCACAAAAAAACAATCCAACTACATGTTGATCCTCCTCGATTTCCGCACTTTTGGTATCTCATTCAGATACATGTCCTTGTAAGAGGACAGGAGATCACTTATTCTATAACCCTGCAAGACACAAACAGTCAGAGAGGATATTAACATATGCACATGTGTGACACTTGCTATAGTTGTGTGTGTGTGTGTGTGTGTGTGTGTGCTGTATTTACCATAGAAGTCTCACAGAGCAGAGTGTTGCCCTGCACCAGGCTGCCAATGGTCAAGTGAAAATATGTGTTTCCACTAGACCAGGAAGTGATCTTACTGAACAGATGCATCACAAGCACCTCCTGCAGGCGAGCCAGCCAAAACACTTGTTAACTTCACAAACTACACAATGCTAAGGTGAGCTGTACATTAGAGTTGTATACAGACAGATTTGTACCTTTGTCTTAGGGTTGATGATACTAACTCCTTGCTTGCTGACTGATAGCGTAATAACACTGGGGTAACTCTTCTCTGAGGTTTGCTGAGAGAAAAAGGACAGTGAGTGTCAAGAAAACAACCCCCTTCTTAGCAATTAGGGTTATTTTTAGAGTTGCCCTGGTTACCTTTACTTCGAAGAAAACACATCCGAAGGTAGGCCACTGTGAGATCGTCTTCAGGAACTGGAGTTTGGCTTCATCTACAGTTATGCCTGCCTGCTTGTTGTACGCGTTGATAATGTGCTGCAAACCAAAGACCAAAACGATTCTGTCATTCATCGTACTGTTAGGGCCAGGGGTTACTAAAATATACTAATACTAAATAATGCCTCATATGTTCTCAAAAAAGTCTCTTATATGTTCACCAAGGCTGCATTTAACATTAAAACACTAATATAGTGAAAAATGATTACACTTTCAAATAATGGTAATTGTAATTGTAATTTTTGGGTGAACTTTCCCTTTAATATGATCACTGGTGATAACAGTTGTGATGATTAAGAGTTTTGTGGAGAACGTGATACATTTTTTTCAGAATTCTTTTAGGAATATAAAGTTTAAAAAAATAATGATTCAATTATGAATGAAAAACAAAGGACACCAAACTTTTGAACAGTAGTGTGTCTATGTAGGCACCTTACTAAGGTTTGGAACAAAGTCAAAACATACAGGACTATAATAGTAAATAAGAGGCTTGAGGATCACCTTTTTCAAGTCATCAGAAGTCATGATCTTCTGCTGATCAGCTGGTACCAGATCTTTCAGCATTCTAGGGATCATGACAAACTGTGATTTATCCGTATCAACCTGAATACGGAACAGCAGTCCTGCCAGACTGATCATGTCCTCTTTAGATACACTATGGTAACCCCGCAAATATTTCGGCAATTCCTGGGAAAATATAAAGAAGACAGTTAGGCTAAGTTGCACAGCATAATACAGTGTCGCATGAAAGGGTCATAAAACCCAGAAATGAGTTGGCATTTTTACACTTTTGGTTTTATTGCATGGTTTTATTCCTGTTTTATCAAAAGTTTTTGAAATGGGTTTACGGTTAAATGGGTAATACCCCCATCCTGATGTTTTAACTCTTTACTTATGAAAAAGGTGGTGGCTAACAAGTTGATCAATGGGATCTTGGCTAAATTGGAGGTTGGAGACCTTTAATGTCATCACACCACATAGGTAAACTCGGAGTTTGATTTTACTTGTAGATTAAAAAAGAAAGTTGAAACAGGTGTCGGAAGCTTAGTGGTGGTGATACTGAAGTTGTGTGACCATGTTGTAGTTTGTTGACAGCCTAACTTTTACTTTTTACATCTGCAATTTTATTTATTCTTCATTTGATTATCTTGAATAAAACTTGTATGAATCATAACTTTGGTTGGTCCCAGAGCTTATTTTCTGCAATAATTCAAAAGCCATTGGAAAAATCCTATTAGATTTTTGTAGAGGGAACCAGGGTGATGCTAACTTCTAGTTTGGCCTACAAAAATATGTTATCCCTGCAGCACTCTATTCAGTTATACAAACATTTGATACACTGTAAGGCAGATTAAAATGATGCTGTTCTAGAATTCAGCTGACAGTATTTGGCTTGACCAGATAAGGAATGATGATCAGATAGACAACATACCTGGGGAAAGTGGAAGGTTAGGTCAGCAGTTAGGTCTTTTCCTGAGATCACATTAAACCAGAGCTTCCTCATGAAGAGCACCAGGTAAGGGACAATAGCTGGAGTAGCTGTATTCAGGATCAATAATATTTATAGTGAGTGAGAGTCTGATTATAATGCATCTACTGAATAAAAAGTTGGGTTAATTACAGTAGCTAGTATGTTATACAGCTCACCCTCCTTGACTTTTTTTCCTTTCTTGACGACATCTGTGAGTTGCCTGAGGTTGTCAAAAAAGTACTCTTTAGAATCCATACTTACTACCTGAAAGGATCAGACCAATGAAGATTAGCATGGACCTAAAACAACACCATCAGGAAAAACATAATGACTGAAAGGAAACATGTCTGAAACCTTCGAGGATGTTTTAACAAACAGACTGTATCCATCTGATGAGGAGAGCCGGAGCTCTTTGGCAATGTTGCGACATAAGTCTTTTATCCTCGTGGTGGTGGTCACTTCAAATATCTAAAATTAAAAACAGGGAGTTTTTTTTTACATGGATGGAAAAAGTAAAATGAGTAAAATGGTTAAAACAATTTGTAATGTCACTTCTTACTTCAGATGTATCGTTGGGAAAATGAACTTTATGGAAGATCTGAGTGCTGTTATTCTGAATGGCGTCCACTTCCACCTGGTGAGGAGGCAACTTCCTTTCTTCGATACTGTATAAGACAATAAACATTGCTTTTTGGATTGATTTTAGCCCTCATGTTCTGTTCACGTTGGCATCTAATGTCTAATTCACTCTACACTAATAGACAAACACCAACAGACACATTTGTTGAGTTTTGTTGGACCAGTGTGTTACCGCTGTGGATGCAGTAAAATTGGCTGTAGGAGTGAGAGTGTGTGTTTGTAGTCCGTTTGTTCGTTGGTTCCCATTGATTAGTCTCCCCAGTTGTGTCATGTTATCTGGTTAAGCTAGTTAGCAGCCTGTATATACAGTATATAGCTCTAATGTTTCTCTTGTTCCTTGTCAGTTGTTGTATGCAATGTTGTTGTTTTTGCTCATATTACCTGTTCCTTGTATTCCCTGACTTTTGTTGTAACATGGATGAAAACTAGGGATAGTCGTCACAATGGCACACACTGTATAAAGGTCCTAGAAACTGTTTTATGAAATGTTTGTCTACTGAAGGTTTTTTTTTTTCAGAAAGATGTTTTCATCAGCTGAACAATGTTGTTATACAACAGTATAATCCGTTGAACGAACTGTACTTCTATCCCTCACAGCCTCATTTTCATTCCTATCAAAAATTAAATACGGTGCCACCCTAGGTCAATACAGGCACGACTTTCATTGCACGGTCATACACAAGTATTCAAGCCTCTATTGTAAGCTGCTGTTTGAACAGTAACAGTAAGAAATAAGGTCTTTATGATATCAAAATGTTAGATACCATATAAATGTCATAATTCTTGTCACCAGTGTCAATATCACAAAAAACTAATACTAGCCTAAATTAAAAAAGCTCAAGCTCACTTAAGACAAGTAAACAGTCAGTGAATAAATAAGAACAAACCCACTGCATATTCCTCACTGTGTAAATGAAATATATATTTCTTCTTTTACAAAAGTGATTTAGTCAAGAGCAGTGAGAGATTTTCTCTCTTTTGTTGTTTGATTAACATGAATGACAGACAGCAGGAATATAAGACTGCTGTCATTTTAAGAGCTGCCCGGATCTAATATACTGTTATACGTGCAATCTTTCTCAGCTGTTTGCTTTCACTTACGACCTAAATTACTGTGCTTACGAGGATACTTGTAATGATGGGCACATATAGCGCATATATGACTACTCTTTCACTGCAGATTGCATTTCAATGGCTCAAAATCAATCGCTTTTAAACCACAATGCTTAAAATCACATACAAACGAATCATTTTCGTGTCCACAGAGAAGGCACATGAGCGCAAAATCTCTACTGGTTGACAATTTCTACCGGTTACTCGTGTCTTCTGTTATATCGCCCACCCCTAGGCACATTTCACCTGTTAGTAAATGCAGTTGTGAATGTAGCCATACTATAATCTAATGACTGTCTGCATTGGTCGGTGTGTGTAGTTGCAGCATGAATTAGCCTTAAGAGACAAACTGTTTGAATATGTAACGCTCTACCCAGTGGCGTAGTGGAGGGTATACGCAGGTATACGGCGTATACCCACTTCTTTATCAGTCGGCTTTGCGTATACCCACTTCTAAATCCCCTCCGCATCATTCAGTAGTGTCCTGCATTAGGCAAAATCATGAAAGTCCACCACATGAATAGCTAATCCAATCGCATGTAAAAAATATATAAATATGCCCTAAAAACACCCAGTGATGTGGTCAGGACCGTGGCGGCGGCTTCCTTTGAAATATGTTTGATGATTGTGCCTGCGTCCTCACCCGCTCCGTCGCCGACCCCGACCCCAGTCAGAGAGGATGCCGATTGCCGACACAGCTTCTTCATGCGCGAAAGCATGTCAGGGGATGCGCGCAGAATAGTTAATTATTGATTACTAATTTGAATCAGTACATTACAACGAAAACAATAGCTTAAAAACAGGTGAAACTCCTGTAAACTTTTCAGTCCAAGGATCCAGTAAACGAATGCGTTCAAACTCTCTACTACAGAGAAAACCCAACCGATTTCATCAGAGATTGTGGAGAGTCGAGTCCAGATCAGTAAATTATTATTTTCAGCGTGTATTTGGTTTAAAAGCACGAGTGTTATACTGGATGGTGACTGAAGGTGTTTTAGATTATGCGCTGGTCTAGTTATTCTGAATGGATCTGTATAGTACCATGTAAGGTCAAGACAGCAGGTTTAGTGGTGCTTATTTATATTAAAAAGGTGGTGGGGAGGGGGATACATTCTGGATAAATTGATAGTCACGATTTTGTATTTTTAATAGAGATCAGGATTCTCCTAGGAACAGACAACTAAACAAAATAGCATGTAATGTAGGCTACTAGAGGTTCTGACAAAATGTTAATTGCTGCAGTCTATTTTTTAAAATATGAATTATTGCAAAATCTGCACCTCTTCTGTGGCTATTTTTAATTTCATAATGATTACTCCGTGAAGTCAAGCAGCAGAAGTTATGTGACAATATGCAAATACTACTGGCCCATTTTGGGGTGAACTAAATATACAAGACTGGTTTTACACGTCACTGTTTATAACACATGGTGTTCATCCTTTGCTGGCTCGCTTTAAAAAAATTGGGGCATAAATTAAGAGTATACCCACTTCCCCAGGCACCACTACACCACTGGCTCTACCTGAGCATAGCTTGCATCCTCTGCAGGCAGGTGGAGGCCAGAGGCTCTCTGGGTCTGGACTCCAGAAAACGTTGAGCATATCTCAGTAGCAACTGACTTGGTGGAAAGAGACCACAACACAGCCACAACAGCTGCCAACCTCGCTCCATACTCAACCTGAGAGATAAACAGAGAGAAACAAACAAGACTGCAATTTAAAAGAAAATCAGATAAAACAAACCAAGCAACATTAGATCATATTTGGGTACCAAAACCAAACGAGTTAAAACTAGCTGACAAACCCATGGCTGTTATTAGTCATCTGCTTCATTATTTGGCAGTAGATCTCATCTCTTAGTTCCACGTGTGCTGTTGCTGGCCCAAAGATCTGGTTTGTTAAATCAATGGGTGTCCGCACATGCTTGACTGGATAATCTCCCATATATTTAAGGATAGGTAGAGACAATGTTAAAGAAAACGGTAAGCATCATTCATTAAAATTCACTCGGGTCACATGTACTGAAGTCTTTATCACTTATACTGTAATCCACAAAATACAACTTCCTTCAAAAGAGCTATATTAGATGATACAAATGATTCAGTTCTCATTTTCCTCCTCATTTGATCAATCAACAGGAAGGATATCTGTGAAGCAGTCAGAAGCGAGGTGGCAGAGCTCTGAGTTGCCCTGCAGGCTCCTCAGCAGCGGCTGTTTTAGAGGCTCTTTGCTGTTGGCCCACAGTTTCTCTTTGGCTCCTCCTTTGCCACGGCCACCTTCTTTTGACTCCCTGTGACCCATTGAAAGAGGTACAAGATGAGCATTTCAGAAGCTCTGGCATGTTATCAAAACTGGTAACTTTCAAGTAACTTTTTTGGAGGGAGCAGTTTTCATTTATATCAGGTGAGATGAGTGCAAACTGTGCATGCGTTACCTGAAATAATCAAAAGAGAACTCCTTGAGCGTCACAACGGCAACTTTCTCTGTGCTGAGCTCCTCCTTCTGCGGCAACACCGGCATCACTGACTTTCTTCGTGCTGGGGTCAAATTCAGCAAATTCTAGAGGATAGAAATCACTCTTTACATTTCTATTCTTGTCAAACTTAAATTGATTTACAAAACAAGGCTTATTTTGCGACCCTAAAAAAGAACCTTGTTGGGGGTTTTGAAAACCATTTTCTAATAAACGCGCATTAAAAATCTTTAAAGGAAGTTTCTTTAAATGTTTAGAGGCAGTTTAAAATCTTTAACTCCCTTTAAATATTTATTTCCAAGACAAACCCTTAAAACACTGATAAAAACAATTAACATAATAAAAGCCAATGCTGAGAAGTAATTTCCTCCACAAATTAGTGTGAAACAAAAGAATCATGTTTACCAGTGTTTCTTCTGTAGGCCTGGTCAACATCGGCAAAATCCGAATGGCATCTAAGGAAACTGCTCCGGTTTGATTTGTCCTCTCATTCCTTGCTTTGATCCAGCCTTCAGAAGAATACTCCCCATCCTTTATGATAAACAGTACATCACCCCTTCTGTAGCTCAGCAATGTGGGATCCCCTGAAGGGAAGAAAAAAAAACAGAAAGATGAATATATAAGCAATTTCAACCAGTTCAAGAACCAATTTAAATGTTAGAAGATGCCATCATCCCAAATTAATGTAAGAGTGATTCTTAAATTTTAGTTCTTTACATTTTACTTACATTTTATTTTCAGGAGAGATTATACTATTGTATTTTTTTACCTAAGAATTTCTATATGTGGACTTAAACTTTAGCTTTAACTTCCCCTCTGTAACTGTAATAAAT
The DNA here is from genome assembly GCF_001515605.1 of Sinocyclocheilus anshuiensis. NCBI lineage: Eukaryota > Metazoa > Chordata > Actinopteri > Cypriniformes > Cyprinidae > Sinocyclocheilus > Sinocyclocheilus anshuiensis. The sequence continues at coordinate 508,533 of NW_015542453.1, forward strand.
GTAAAAAAAAAGCAACACTGAAAGAAAATTGGTGTAGAAACAATTTTCACTCAGAAATTGCTAGCAAATTTCATAAATAATTACAAAGAAATGGCAAATAACGTCGAATTAAATGTGACATTTTGAAATACAAAGACTGAAAACATACTCCAATAATCTGTTTTATTTACAACTTTGAAAATTTGACACTTCTGACTGTTAAATCGAAGACTTTTCCAAATTTTTCACCAAAAAGTGAAACATGTTATTACTATCATACATCATCATCATACATTATTTGTCAAAATTTGAAATAGTCCTTAAGTTGAATAATCACCCTGAAATGTGAATACTACAAGGAAAACTGTAAAAGAAGCACCTTGTCTGCTAAGGTCCTGTATTGCCACAGCGTACACTGATCTCTTCTTAAGCCCTGAGATGAACATGTTGACCAACTCCACTAATTCTCTTCCCTTCACAGCCTTCAGCTCATACATCCCCTTTGGAGTCATCAAGCACACAATCCCACCAGACTTTTCCTCACTGTAGGAGAAAAGTTAGGAAGGGAAGGAACGACGGAAATGAAAAAAAGGAAAGTCAGCTGGTTCATCTAACAAATTAGACTGAATCTAGCCTTTGAAGCGTAAGTACTTTATCAATGCTCTGGTGTAATTTAGGTGCTTCTCCATGGAGGTTTATCATAAAAAGCAATATTTTACCTCATCTCAATACTTGACACCTCAGGATAAGAGAGCTGTAGAAATGCGGCTTCTGTCATATCCTGAAAGAAGACCCCCTTCCAGTTCACAACAACTACAAACTGGTCTTGAGGCACTGAGGGACCTGAACACAAATTTTTCACAGTAACTGATAAAAACTACAACAACTTCACAAATTCAATGCATTAAAGGGACAGTTCACCTAAAAATGATAATTCTGTGATCATTTACTTAGACTGACTTTAGAAACACATAACTCTTTCTTTTGTAGGACAAAAAACGAGTCGTCCAAGACGAATGTCCAAGCTGCTCTTTTCAGTACAATGAAAATGAATAGTGACCCTGACCGTCATGCAAGATTTTTAGTGAATAACAACTACATTTTCAGTCTGTTCCTCATACAAAACTATCATATGGCTTCAGAAGACTTGGAGTCATATGGTGTACATTTATGATGTTTTTATTGTGCCTTTTTTTATCTTTACAGCTTTGTATGGAAAAGAGCAGCATAAACTTTCTTCAAAAGCTCTCATTTTGTGTTCCACAAAAGAAAAAATGTCATACAGGGTTGGAACGACATGAGTACAGTATATGTAATGACAAAGTAACTACTACTTTTTTTCTTTCTTTTTTTACCTGAAACAATTTGAGCCTCATAGAACTTGGAGAAATAGATTGGCCACTTCTCCCGTGCATATTCAACAGTTTCCGCTTTCACTTCATAGGCAGGTTTAGTAGAGTTTATGTAAGGACCCTAAGAAATTACGAAGGATTATGGCTTGCCAAGCACTACCCAAATCAAATTTTGTGATATAACAGCATATACCTGTATATACAGCATACCTGTGTGTGTGCAGAATGAATCATCTGCATTAGCTTGACCACAGACTTGCTCTCAATTAAAGTCATGTTCATGCACTCACGAACAATCTTCTCTGCGGTTTCCATACTGCTTTCAGAGCCATGCTGTACATAGTAATGTTTGGCCGCGAGCTGCACATAATCATCCTCCTAGATCAAGATTATGGGTCAACAACAGAGGATAAGTTACAAATCTCATTCCTATTAAAATATATATGAACAGTTCAAATAAAGAGCCTAGATTTACCTTATCAGACTGATAATCACCACTTTTGAGTCCGTGGATGATCTGCCTATAGACAAGCTCGGTGCTGACTTGGTCAGATGAACAGTCGTGCCATGGAGTGAAGATCTCTTTGCGGAAGTAGAGACGCCAAGGAGCATGTTGTTCCTCTCTCCCCTGCCTCTTTTCATCCTGCTCACAAATAGACACGGTGTCCAAGACGTGCTGACTGCCACTGCCAAGAGACCAAATCTGCAGCAAGAGATGCATAAATGAAGACTCTATTACTATTGCTCATTAGTTATATGTGAGGTGCAATTTGATATATAGCCATTCAGATGATACAAACCTTCTCATACATTGCAACATATAGGGAGAAGCCGTAAGTGTCCTGCAGGTTTATTTTCTGGATAATCGAATTGCACACCTCTGCAGAAGTGCTGGCTGAATCCACAGTGAAAGTGATGCTTTTGCCGTCCATCAGACTCACAACTACTGTAATGGGCTTCTTGTTCTCTACAGACTTGCAGGAAAGAAGGGCTTGTCATTTTTAGAATAAGAGGAGTATTCATCTTTTCAGAGGGATTGCCTACCTGTAGTTCAACCCAGCATGGTGGCTCACTTCTTTCTCCATTGGCTAAAGTCCTCCGCAGTCGCTCTGAACAGTAGGAGGAGTACTCACTTGGCCCATAACATATGAAGCTCTGCAGGTACTGTAGCCAAAAGATTATGGAACATAACACACAACATAACCTTAACATGATGTGACGTGATGTGATGTGACGTTACGTATTGCCACGTCACATAACATCACGTAACGTAACATAACATAACGTAATGTTGTCACATCACATCAAGTCACGTAATGAAACGTAATGTGACAAAGTAACGTAATGTAACACAATGTAACATAAGTAACAACATACCAAAACATAGCATGAAATAAAACATTACACTACATAATAACAATACATAAAATATAAAAAAAAAACATAACGACATAACACAACACAAAACAAAACAGTATAACATAACATAACATCATATAACAAACATAAGAAAAACCGCATGACAATACACAAGATATAACAACATAAAATGAGATGACATAACACATAAAACATAGCACATATAAAACAGCATAACAAGACATACAACACAACATAAAATATAAAACATGACAAAACACAACAAAACAACAACATAACATAACACAAAACATAAAACAGCATGAAATAAACAAGAAAACATAACATGACATATAACAACATATAAAACGGTCACACTTTATATTAGGGTCTCTTAACTAGTTGCTTATTAGCATGCATATTACTAGAATATTACATTACCTTATTCTACATCCCTAATCCTACCCAATACCTACACTTAACAACTACCTTACTAGCTATTAATAAACAGCAAATTAGGAATTTATTGAGGGAAAAGTCGTAGTTAATAGTGAATAAGTGTTCCCTATACTAAAGTGTTAAATAACACTTTTCTCAACACATTTCTCATACCACAACATAACGACACATAACACAACATAACATGACATAACATTACAAAACAACATTAAATAACATACATAACAACATAAACAATCTGCATGACAACACATAACACAACTAAACATAACATAAACCAACATATAATAACATGACATATAACACAACAACATGTAATATGACATATTTTGTGATAATGAGTGGATAAATTCACATTAGCTCTTAAATAACAGAACAGAAATCAAATAGTATTTCATACCTTACTGAGGCGATCCGTCGGGGGGAAAATACCCAGACAGATGGACAAAAGAACCCAGCCTCTGTTTGTACTTTTGGGGTTCTTATTGGCTGTTAACTGCTTAAGGATCTGACAGTAGATTTCATCTCTGAAAAATATATATAAACTCTTAAAGATGATCTAACAATTATCTCTCTGTGTGGGAAATATATTCCACATTGTGAAGAATGTAAATGACCAATGGCCCATCACATTCACCTTATATCTTGTCGTACGATAGCATATCCTACAATAATATGCAATTTCTCCAGTGGTGTCATTGGACGATCATAAGTTGCTCTCTCTCCAAACAGCACATCCTCTTCCTCCTGAACAGCCTGCATTTTAGGTTGTGGTTCTTCTTCTGGCTGCAGATTTCATTAGAATGATTATTAGGAGCTATGATGCAGTTAGCTGTGGGTAATGATCAGTGCTTTAGTATACCTGTTCTTCAGGAATGGCTGAGTGTTTTCTCTTCCCTGTCCCCTTCTGTTGCTTCATTTTTTTTCTCAAAAATTTCTACAATTACAAGACCAACAAACAAATAAACCCACAAAAGTTTGTTCGATGTAATATAATTCTATAAGACAAGTAACAGTCACATTTCTGTTGGGTTACTGACTATTATGACAGTATTTAGCAGTTCTTTATTTGTGGTTTGGCCCTTTTTTTTAAAGTGTAAATATTTAATTTTCTTCCTCTGCATTCACATCAAAATCTTTATATTGTTATGTCTTGCATTTTTTCACCAGAAGGCATTTTACCTGTGTGTGTACATTTAAATATTTAAAGCAATATAATATATACTAATATCAAACATCACGAAAATGCATGTTGATCTAGGCTGGTCTTTTCAGCAGCGTAGGCACTGAAGGTTCTGTATGAGCTGAACATCTGGTAAGTGTAAAAAAAAAAAGGCTTTGTTTTATAGTGTCTTGTTTGTTTACCTGATCTAATCCAACAAGGTTACTGAGTCGCCGTGCTTGTCTCTCACCAAGGTTCATCTGAATGGGGTCAGGTATAGCAGAAACACGTTCTTGCTTCGGCTCTGGAAGATCTCCCATAAATCTCAGTATGATCCACCATACTGTCAAACAAGCCTGGAGGAGGAAGGAAAAAGCGGAGAAAAAACCCCCCCAAAAACAATACAAGACACAGTTGATCATCAAGATTTGCTTTTGATGGGAACATGTTTCTAATGAGAACAGCACTTGCCAGGGCATCCCCTTCATCTTCATGGTAGAGCAGGGGCTGTCGTAATCTCTGTTGGATATGTGAGAGAGTAGATGATCCTTGGAAGTGTAAAGAAGCAAATTTAGAGAAAGAGAACTCATCATTCTCCTTCTCCTTCTCTTTCTCATTCTCCATTTCTTTTTCCTTTTCCTTCTTGTTCTGCATTTGCTTTTCCTTTTCCTTCTCGTCCTCGTCCTCTTCATCTTGACTATCTTCACTGCTGTCTGGTAATGACATCACCTTCATCTCCCTTACAGGGCTCTCTACTAATTCAACCTCTTCTAACTTCACCGGCTCGGCCTCCAAATCCTAGAAGAACATCAGGAACCAATCACACAACATCTTGCATTCCTAAATGTCTTTGAAAGACATAATGTACAGTATTATCACTGGATACAGTATCCATTAATTGATTGTGTATCAACAATTAAAGTTGGAGCTGACATAGGCTTATTGGAATTTTTTGAAAAATGAATTTTGATCAGGAAGTGCTAGTTGTCCTGCTTCCTTGTTGCGCTGTGCTAACCTCAAACCCCTCAGGAGCTGGGCCCTCTTGTCCTACTATTGCACTTGGAAGGAAGCCAAAGATATTCTCCACCATTTCCTCATCATCCTTATCCTGGGATTTGGCAGCTTCCTCATTTTTTCTGAGCAGCTCCTCTAGGTGTTGCTGAAGCGCTAGTGCGGTACGTTCCTGAGCCTCTTTTTCTTGTGCAGTCAAAAATGCCTAAGACAGAACAAGGGTATTAAATGATAAATGCTTAAAAAAACATTTTTTGTGGAAACGGTGATATATTTTCTTCAGGGTTCTTGAAATGAACAGCATTTATTTGAAACAGAAATCTTTTGTGACATTATAAATGTCTTTACTGTTAATTTGGAAGAATTTAACACATCCTTGCTGAATAAAGGTAGGCCTATTTTTTTTAAATAATTTAATCTTACTTGAAACTGAATTGTACTGCATCATGGTTTCCACAAAAATATTAAGCAGCACAACTGTTTTCAACATTGATAGTAATAAAATATGTTTCTTGAGCACCAAATCAGAATGATTTCTGAAGGATCATGTGACACTGAAGACTGGAGTAATGGCTGCTGAAAATTCAGCTTTGCCATCACAGGAAAAAAACAAACATTTTAAAATACAGTGAAACAGAAAGAAGTTATTTGAAATTGCAATAATATTTCACAATTTTACTGTATGTTGTAGTTTTACTGTATTTCAAATAAATGCAGCCTTGGTGAAACTTATGTTATGACATAAGAAATCCAAACATCCAACATCCACACCGGTAGTGCATATAAAACAAAAACAAAGACAAAACATTCTGCAAAAAGTACTAAAAACCAAGAAATCTGCTCTGTTCCACTGTACAATCTCACATCTGTTTTCATTCTCTTGAGGGTCTTCCTGGCCAGCAGTCCTCTGGTCTGTGCCTGCAGCAGTGTCACTGCATCCTTTTTGCGTTTCAGGTCTTTCTTCGCGAGGTAGCCACGGGTCTGTGTTTGCAGAGTGATGGCTGCAGCCCGTCTGCGCATATACTCCGTATGGAGCTGCCGACTGCGCACTTTTGCCTGCAGCCGAGTAAATCCTTGCTTGAGCTAACAGGGAAAACAGAAACAATAGGAGGCATTGTTATGAACGTAACAATATTGTAACAATACGTCATTGTTTCAACGTAAATGATTTAATTACACTAATTTTAAGAGCTATTGCATATACTGTAGACATTAGATGTTCCTGCATAGCTTACTTTGCAAAAGTCTCTTCTGTCTCTGTGGCCACGCCAGTTTTTCTGCAAAACCAGAGCTGCCCTCCTCTTCTTTACAAAATTTGCTCTGTATGTGAATGACGAATGACTTAATTTAACATTGCTGTACAATTACATAAAAAATACTATGTAGACACGCGACAGTGGGGAACGAACCTGTCCTTATGGGCAAGCATTACTCTTTGGATGATAAGTGCCTTGCTGTAAAGCTCTTGCTCTCTCTCCAGTTCTAGGAAGGAGTCATGATGATCCTGTGACGGAGAGAAAGAAGAAAACACACAGTGCACAAAAATTCTTATGTGAAAAACTATGACATAAACATTACAGATGTAAAATTAGTATAGAGAAATATTACTCCTAAGGTACCCTGAGAAAGACTTTGGTTTTGCCAATCTTCCAGTCCTCTTCGTCTTTGATCATAGCCCTGCAGATGGCTGCACAGCAGTTTGCAGCAGGCTCCTGATGAACAAATAACAAATATTTCCATTTATATCAAATCATTCCAACCTAGTACATTCATCATTGTTTAAAGCTGAACATGTAATTCTTTTCATTTCTCATATGTCGTCTTCATTGTGTACACAATTATAAGTGAATCATTAATAGTTTGATTCACAGTGCATTAACTTCTGCAGACAACATCTGCAAATGCAGAGACTGACATTAACTAAGATTAATAAATGCTCTATAAATGCTCTTTATTGTTGTAAGCTCATGTAAACTAATGTAGTTAACTAATGGAACCTTATTGTAAAGTGTTAATAGAGACTTTTAGATCAACATTATATATACATGATTCCTAGCAACCAATCACAGCTTAATTCAACTATATTAATCAGTTATCACTTTATAATAATTCTCATATTCAGAGCATCACATCAGTAAACAATCATATTAGGCCCATACAGTGTTTGGGTCACAGTGCACAGTCTTCAGGAGCACACGGTAGCGCTGCAGGAAGTCTTTGAAGGTGTGCCGGATGGGATATCCCGACTTGCGTATTTTAATGGTCTCCAGCATTCCAGAGTAGCGAAGCTGCTGCATGCAGAGCTCTCTATTAAAAACCTGAAAAGCAGGAAAAAGAGAAAGCACAATTTGATTATAGTTCTGATGGCTACACAATATAAAATATGTAACTATAGGCATGTGAATTGGTACCATAGGCATCTTTTTGTCATTTGGTTTGAAGCATCGTATGAAGAAGGGCTGACAGAGAGACAGGGCCTTCATCAGAGAATCCAGGGACTGACGGAACTGGCCACTCAGAGTAGATATCTGCCGCCTTGAATCATTTACTTGCTGTGTGACACAAAAAAAGACAATATATTGCAAAGCTGTTTCCATTGTCCAGTCAATACTGTCAGTCTACCGTATAAATGTGCCATACTCGTAGTGAGTTCTTTGGCGTCATGAGGATTTTGTTGATTTTGTTATTGTTCTTGACTGAGTTTTTATTCGTCTCCTTTTCAAAGATCTGTTTGAGCAACTTGTTGGAAGATTTCTGAACCAGCTCCATGATGTCCACGCTCAGGGAGTCTCTGTTCTTCTCCAAAAATCCTGACAAAATACAGCACTTTTAGATCAGAGGCAATTTGCTTTTTAAAATAACTACTGGGAAATGCAGCATGCATGTCAAAACCGAGTCTTTAAGTAATGAATTGTACCTTCACAGTCATAATAAACCGTCCCAGCAAAGTGCTTAACCCCAAATTGCATGCCATGGTTGCTCTTGGATGACATGTACAGTTTGTTTCCGTTATGTTCTTTGTTCATTTTGTTTAACATTGTGGCATCTGTTCCCTGCATTGAAAACAGGACAACACAAGGTGAGCACAGACAAAATATCCATAAGCATATAAACCACTCATGTAACTTATGAAGCTCACCTTAGGAAAGGTGCTCTCCTCATCAATCAGAGCCAGTATGTTGAGAGGTTTAACAGCCAGCAGGTCCAGGGTTTTCTGGTTGTCACTGAAAGCAATGCGCTTCCATGAGATTTCTTCTTTACTGTACTCATCCTGCTCCAGCTTGAAGATGTGCCCCACAAAGAACTGCTGCAGGTGCTCATTGGCATAATTAATGCACAGCTGCTCAAAACTAAACAAAAAGAGGGCAGAAGTACAGAGAAATTATATTTACGACTCGAGTATGGGTACTGTGTCAATATCTATCTATCTATCTATCTATCTATCTATCTATCTATCTATCTATCTATCTATCTATCCTCAACCATACTAATAAGCACAAATTTCTTTTTTTATTGTTGAAGTGTGTTGAAATTTCTTCTTCTGCATTCTACTGTATGGACGTAAATTTACTTTCCCTTCAGCCTGAGGCTTATTCATTTCACTTTTGGTGTGAAAAGGCTTTTATATTTGCCAAAAATATAACTTTTTTATTTTCAAATCAAACAAGCAAGCCCTGTCCAGATTTAAAAAGTAATGCAAAAGTAACCTAACGCATTACTTTCCATCAAAAGTAACTAAGTAATGTAATTAGTTACTTTTTTATGGAGTAACGCAATATTGTAATGCATTACTTTTAAAAGTAACTTTCCCCAACACTGGTAATGACCCTAGTAAAAAGTAATATATTTAAAGTACATTTCATACTAAGTATAGTTCAAATCTATTATCATATTTACTGACATATTGCTCGAGACTTACTGATATAAAAATTATAATCAAACTTCATTTGGAGTATCACTTGTGCACAATGCACATTTCTTAATATTAAGCCTAAAATTTGTTTTAATATCACTATTGATGAGGATCGTATGATCTTTGAATAATATCGGCAAGATATTTAAAGTGTACCTAAAGCAAACTTGCAATAGTTCCACTTCAACACAATCCAATATACTATATCTTTAATTGGATTTCAGCACTACTTCCGCACAATTAAAGTGCATTAAGTACTCAATTAGTTTAAGACTTTAAGTATACCAGTTTAGTATACTAAAAGTATGGGTATTTTTATTAAGTACATAAATACGTAAATGTATTTGTAGTATACTTAGCATATAACAAATGTTAGTATATTTATTTTTCACTAGGGGAAGTACAATTGCTCAAGTACTTTAAACCCCTGCTAAATATCCGCATTAATTTATCATTAATTTTTTTTATTTAACATAATTTTTAGTTTAGACAACAGACACTTACCTGTTCTGAGGGAAATTCTCAAAGCCAAAAATGTCAAGCAGACCAGTGGACTTGCGCGTGTAAGTTGTCTCATCAGTCTGGGGACTGTGAATGGCGCTGTTTATTTTTGTGAAAATCCAAACAAACAGCCTTCCGTACATGGCCTGGCAGGGGGTAGAAAAACATTAATTCACATGTGCAATAATAATGGGAATTTATGAAGCCTGAATGTTGATTGTACTGTATATACACCATTGTTCAAAGGTTTGAGGGTCAGTACGTTTTTTTTCTTCTTCTTCTTCTTCTGGAAAAAACATTTGGACAGTATGGTATGAGGATGTGGGTACCTTGGCAAAAGCATCTCTGGTGTCTGTGGCCTGCTCTGAGCTGAGGGGTTTCGTGACTATCTCTCTGTTTGTCATGAAGGAGCGACGGGTAAGACTCTTATCGAGAACAGCATCATCCACCTGCAAAGTGACAGAAGTGCTGTCATCAAATACATTCATCAGCAAACATTCGATTGCATAAATATAGCAAGCTTTTAAAAAAATGAATTGAGGATAAAGTGCTAAAAGCAGCTAAAGAACATTTCCCTGTACCTCCAGCAACTTGGCAGTGACAGAGAAATGACTGGAGGGCATGACGTCACAGCTGTCCATGTTGTTCATTATAGTGCCTGAAAAAGATCAGGAGCAAATCACTTAACTTTATGACATTCCTAACTACAATAACTTGTGTGTGGGAAGACAGTTGAAATGTTATTACTGTAAGAGAAAGGTTATTGACACTAACTCTGAAAGTCAATATTGCCCATGTGGAGAATGGTAGCGAGTAATTTGAAGATTTCCCAGCAGTCCCTGTCTGAGAAAGTGAGGATCTTTAGAGCAGAATGAATCCGTCCGAACTCATCAGTATCGTCCCGACCATCACAAGTCAAACAATCACCCTAAAGAACCACCGGAAGGGTCACTTATTGCACTTGTACCTGAGTCAGTGATTATCAGTATTAAAACCTGATAAAGGAATCTGAATTTAGGGAGCAGGAGTGATTTTAACACTCAATGGATATAAGACCAATAATGTTAAGATGTAATTGTGAATTTACGTTATTTGACTTAATTATGGTATACATTTAAAATAGCAGAAAAACTCCAAAAATTAGGGCTAAACATTTAGCAAATACACAAGCAAAAATAAAAGCGTTACAAGTACTCTCCGCTCTAAAACATAATCAACTTGAATTGAAGCGCTCACCTCAGTCAGGTACTTGAACTGTGATGCATCACCAAGAGAGAGAGTCTTCTTATGGTCACTTTGCATCCCAGATAACATACAATAAAAAATGTGGTAGTTCCTTTCCTGAGGTGCCTAAAAATGAAATTAAATAAATTCATAATTAAATTATCTTAAAATAATGAAATTAAATGAATAAAAGAACATTTATTTACTCCATTTAATTATTTTAGGTTTTAATCATTTTAATAATTCAACATCATAAATATCAATTAATATTTATCAAACAGCAATTTCAGACTATTTGAAACTAATGAAGCTCATAAAAGTGCAGAGCCAGTCCAAGGCTCTTAATGTTTTTCTTCAGCACGTACATATTAGTACAGTACATATTACAAGGTACATATTAGTACCTTGGATGTACATATTGGTACTTTAAAAGTATATGTGACCCTGGACCACAAAACCAGTCTTAAGTCGCTGGGGTATATTTGTAGCAATAGCCAAAAAAAAACATTGTATGGGTCAAAATTATCGATTTTTCTTTGATGCCAAAAATCATTAGGATATTAAGTAAACATCATGTTCTATGAAGATATTTTGTAAATTTCCTACCGTAAATATATCAAAACTTAATTTTTGATTAGTAATATGCATTGCTAAGAACTTCATTTGGACAACTTTAAAGGCGATTTTCTCAGTATTTAGATTTTTTTGCACCCTCAGATTCCAGATTTTCAAATAGTTGTATCTCGGCCAAATATTCCTATCCTAACAAACCATACATCAGTGGAAAGCTTATTTATTCAGCTTTCAGATGATGTATAGGCCTAAATCTCAATTTCAAAAAATTGACCCTTATGACTGGTTTTGTGTTCCAGGGTCACATACAGTATATTACCATTTGAAAGTGTAGTGACAGCTATACTATTTTTCTGTAAAAAAAATAAATAAAATTCTTACCTGATGACAGACACGAGACTTCTCCAGCAGGTACTGCTCCATGTGAGCTCCCTCTATATCGCCTTCTTTATTGAAGAAGACCTCCACATATTTCCCAAAGCGGCTGGAGTTATCATTCCGAATGGTTTTGGCGTTCCCAAAGGCTGTAAGACATGCATAAGTGAGACAGCTTTCTATGGAAATGATTCAAATAGTCCAACAAACAAGCCTGTTCAGCACTTACCCTCCAGGACAGGGTTGGCCTGGATGATCTGCTGCTCTATCCAGGAGTGCTGCCCGCTCACAGCAGCCAGGAACTGAAGAATCAGTTTAGTGCTTTCTGTCTTCCCTGCACCAGATTCTCCACTGACACACAAACCAAAAGCATTTATCATGTATTGTTTGCCAAGATTTGCACGGATAACTTTATCTTGTAAATTAATAAATATAAATGTGTTCAAATTCATTAACATCAAGCTTGTGTGTGACTAAGTATTAAATAAGAAGGTGAAAAAATCCTAAAAAATAATAATAAACAATATATTAGTTGTATATGTAATAAAACTATATAATATAATATAATATAATATAGTATATACAACAGTTCGTTCTGGTTCTCAAATCTGATTGGTTGAGAACCGCGAGATATTGTACTGGTATCGCTATAGGAACGCTCTTTCACAATTTTGTATCACTCTGCTTGTTCTAGCCGGGTCTATGTTTTTTTTTTATTATTCACTGAGCTAATCGTAGAGTACGTTAGTTAATATAAGAAGAAACGTCTAGCTTCGCGGTCTCTCTCTCTCTCATTCGGATGCTCGTCTTGCCGCATTGTTTCTCTCTTATAACCTCATTATTTCTCACTAATAACCTAACTGAAGCAGCACATGCCCTTGATAC
>NW_015542453.1:523293-542968 GCF_001515605.1 Sinocyclocheilus anshuiensis
ATAAATATAATATAATATAATATAATATAATATAATATAATATAATATAATATAATATAATATAATATAATAAACAAAGTCATTCTACACATTGGGTTTGATGACTGTTTACATTCACTTTTTCTGACATTTGACGAAGTACGCAAAGAGCAGAACTTATATCTCTAATTGTACATTGACCACTCACAAATTTTATGATACGAATCGTAAAAAATCATTAGGACATTAAGTAAAGATCACGTTCCATGAAGATATTTAAGCTTATTTATGCAGCTTTCAGATGATGTATAAATCTCAATTTTGAAAAATTGACACTTATGACTGGTTTTGTGGTCCAGGATCACATATGTGACACACTTATAAATCATATGTAAAAACATTCTCTTACAAGTGCAGCATATGTGTGGCCACTAAACATGCCATTAGATTAGATTCTCAATATTCAGAAGAAAAGATCATATATGTACCTGATAATGCAGCATTGGTTGCGTTTGTTGCGGCGCATGTTGTAGTAACAACTGTCAGCGATAGCAAAGATGTGCGGTGGGAGCTCGCCCAGTTTACGCCCGTGATACAGGTCCACCTGCTCCGCCGTGTAGATGGGCAGCATCTGATAGGGATTCATGGCCACCAGGACAGAGCCAATATAGGTCTAAACAGCACACACAGAGAAAACTACATATATCACATAGCTTATACACAGCAGGATCCAAACAGAAGAGACCACATCTGGAAATCTGGGATTAAATTTAACTTAATTTAAAGATTAATCAGAAAGTTTAAGGATTTACAACAAAGAAACATTATGATGTAAAATGAATAATGAATATTTTAGATTCTGCACTATTGCTAGGTTACTAATCAAACCAAGTACATTTGTGAGACTGAGCGATTCTTTATACAAATGGTCAGATGTTCTTAAGATCTCACACCACTTTTTGGATCATGTCAAATCATTCTAGAAAACATGATCTTTGAGTTTTATACAAAGCTGTTCAGTGTTGCTGTCATTAAGGCAAAAGCACTATAGGTACTCTACTAAGACACTATGCAATTAATTCACTATGCAATATTTTAATTCATCTTTTCACTCAAATTGTTATCTGCATAACTGAACTTGTTATTAAACAATTAATCATTTTAAAAATGCAATTTCCCCCACTGCTCTCAGACATAGATATGCGTACGATATGCTCTCAGACCCTACTGTATGCAGATATCGCAAATAAATCTAAAAATACATCACACAACCCATGAGGTTTATGCACTGAAAAAAATGTTTCCCTAAGGGCAAGTTATTTATTTTTCATTGGCTCAAGTTAAAAAATATAGATGTAAATCATTACCCTAAATTTTTTTAATTGGATGAATTAAACATTTTTTTCAGTGTGGTAAAAAAATAAATAAAAATTGTTTGCCAGATTTTTACTGCATTTTTTATTTTATAGTTTAAAAAGGGTTAGTTCACCCAAAAATGAAAATTAGCCCACAAATTGCTCACCCTCAAGTCATCCTAGGTGTATATGACTTTCTTCTTTCGTCTTTGATCTTTCAAGCTCCACTCAGCGGGAGTTGCATGCATCAGTCCAAAAGAAGTTAAATAAAAAGCGCCTATCCATAAACAAAAAGTGTCTCACACGGCTCCGGGGGGTGAACAAAGGCCTCCTGTAGCGAATCGATGCTTTTGTTAGAAAAATATCCATATTCAAAACGTAATAATCACTTTAATGTAGCTTGCGCCAACAGTCCTATACACGGATGCAGCTCCGGGCGAATGACATATGGGGTCAGCGTTGAAGTTTCCTTACTTTAGCAAAGGAAAACCAGTCTCCTCTTGGCTTATATCGAACTCCTCTGACATTCTTCTTTACAAATCCTTGTTTTGTACTTCTAATTGAATATGGATATTTTTCTTACAAAAACACATCGATTCGCTACAGGCGGCCTTTGTTCACCCCCCAGAGCCGTGTGAGACATTTTTTATGGATGGGCGCTTTTTATTTAACTTCTTTTAGACTGATGCATGCAACACCCGCTGAGTGGCATTAAACAGCTTGAAAGATCAAAGACAATTTTTAATATAACTCCGACTGGATTCATATACATATACATATAAGTCATATACACCTAGGATGACTTGAGGGTGAGTAATTTGTGGGCTAATTTTCATTTTTGGGTGAACTAACCCTTTAAATCTAAATCTACATTTAACAGAAATTTTATATTGTAAATGTGAGCTGTCACACAGAGAATACACTTTTTCACTGTAAATTCTAAGATGTTTTTATACTTCCAAAAACTGTACATTCAGTATTATATATCAGTATTTTAAAGTAGAATTACATGAAACGTCTCATAAGATCTATTACAGTTTTTCATCATATAGAGTAAGCGAACTTACCATTAACCAATTAACAGATTTTTACTGTACTTTTAGTCTTCCACCATTCAAATTATGATCATTATTAAAAACAACTCAAATACTAATTAGGAAAAGCATTATATTTAATTTGATGACTACAGAGGCTGACTAAAAATCCACAAACCAATTCATTTTATACAGTAAGCTGAATAAACTTACATATATACTGCCCTGTTTGTGGCGCACCAGCAGGTTTCTGAGTAAACCGGCTTCGCTGAGGTCCCCCAGTCGTATCATGTCATCCACACCCTCCACTGAGGTGGGGTGCATAAGCTTCAGACTGGCCTTCTCCCCCTCCGGGATATTGCATTCCTGGGAAACCAGCACTATACATGAGATTCATCCGACTACGCAAATGTAGATGAATTAGAATACTAGAATAATATAGAATGTGTTGTGATGTAATATTCCATTACAGTGGATTATTAGGGGATAGCAGGGTTACTTGAAGATTTGTAAGGGTATATTTAATTAAGTCATTTTCTCAAAGCCTTGACAAAAAGGGTGTTGCCACAGTGGAAATTGCCATTAAATGGCCTATAGGTTTTTCTGTTAAAAAACAAGATTATGATTCATATGTAATATTATTATTACATTATGTAAACATTATTAACACATTGCTAATTATTTATTAATATAGCACATTTAGCATCACAATTAAATTAAATATCCAATTAGTAAAAAAACAGTAAAATGGCAAGACTACTAGACACACTAACAAATGTTTATCAAATATCTCCACTACTCAAGATGACAGTGTGAAAAAATGTGTTGAACTTAGATTTAAAAGTCTTCACTGATTAATTGAATGCTTCAAATATGTAACATTTAAAAACACAAATGACAATTTGCTCCACTTGTATTTTATGAAACATACCCTTGTACTGATAATACAGATCAGACTTTGTTTTAAAATGTCCCCAACAACAACAAATATCTGATTATAGAGACATTTTAGACTGAAGGACAGAATTCTCAAAAATAAAAATTTAAGATGGTACTGTAGACCACGTAGATAGAGAAAACATGTTTTGAGTAACTGGATCTTAGACTCAAAACCTTACAAATAAAAGCCCTTGTGACAGTTCGCACCGGTCTCTTTACTGTACAAGTCATCGCCGAGTCATGTTTTTACCTTCCCTTCATCATCAATCAGGCAACACTGTCCACTGGCTGAGACCTTCACATACCCTCCAATAGGGACCCCAATACTGGAGTCAATCCAGAAGTGATCCCCCTAGATTCAGATTCACATTCACATGAACTACATTTGAAAACCAAACACTACTCACAACCAATTCAAACATCACAATTCCACAACAAAAACTTAGGGCAAGGAAGTAAATAAATGAACACACACCTTTTTTAACATCACCATTTGAACAATCCCTTTTGTCCCACAGGCATCTAATTGAAATTAAAGTGGACGACCCTCGCTGACTGATTCCGAGAAGGAATTAAAAAAACATTAATGTCCAAACGTAATTTTTCCATTCGCTTGTGTGACAGCAACGAGGAAGTGTCCCTAGTGTTCATTCTTTATGGCCCCTAGACTTTGCTCCACCTTGGGCTGATTATCACCATCAACCACTGAAGAGACGTCATTAGCAGTCCGAAAGCTTGACTTTTTGAGGTTCCAATGAGCTGAATTGCAACAAAGTCAGAAACAAATCATAAATTAGACAATGACTTGAAAATCACAAGCTTTTAGTGGCTTGATACATTTACACGTGAAATCTGAAATGCTGCGAATCTTATCAAAAAAATCCCCTACCCATTAACTACGCACGACATGTGCCTTTTGGACTTTTCACGCAAGAGGAAGATGGTACCAGAGGACAGCTTTATTATTTGAGTCAGAGCGGCTGTTAAGCAGTAAAACTGTGAGATTCTAGAGGATACATTCATTCAGTCTCACTGCACAGATACTGGAATTGCTTGGGCGTCATACATAAGCAGTGGTTTTCATAAGACGATGATGTCGCACACACTGATTATGAAAATATACAGAAGCAATCAGCAGATTTCAAAGTACACAGTTAAGGTCAACACCAATACATCCTTATTTCCTGGAGGTTGACGGTATATTCAGACTTATTATAGCCCTTAAAAACATTAAGGGATCAAGAAAAAAAAAAGCTTCAGTACTGCAGCTGCCACTTAGATAAGCATAATTAATGATTATGTTTGAGGAATAAGGATGTAAAGTGTTACGTTCTGTGTTATTAGTCTCCATGGTGATAAGATGGAAACCAAACCAGCTGGATAACTCTAGAATCATAAATGACTCAAGAAAGGAGGGATCAATTTTTTAAGTGCTTAGAAACTCCAAATGTTAGTCACAACCTATAAACCGATAACCATTACTTATCTAAACACATTCTATTCCAGCCCCTAAGACAACCAGACAAGGATCTTGACTTGGACAGTGGTTTCATAATGTAAATAAAACGTGTCTGGATTGTCACAGAGGGAAAACACAATAAACAGCACCTTATTTTCAGTTTTTCAGGAAAAATTTAAAGACCCACTTGTTTCAAGGAATTAAACTACATAAACTGTCATTGAAAAGTTTGAGGTCAGTTCTTTTTTTAAAGAAATTACTAGCAAGGACGCATTCAACTGATCAAAAGTGACACAAAAATGTTTCACGGTTTCCACAAAAATATTAGCCAGCATGACCGTCTTTTTAACACTGGTAATAGAAAAACATGTTTCTTGGGCAGCAAATCAGACTGAAGTAATGGCTGCTGAAAATTCAGCTTTGCCATCACATAAAAATATATTCAAATAGAAAGAAAGTTATTTTAAATGGCAATAATATTTCACAATTTTGTGGTTTTTATTTCCCATTACTTCCTTTAATGTTTTGGCCATTCAGTAAATCATAAACTAATCAAAATGATTTCCAAAGTAACCACATGAAACTTTATTGCTCAAGCCAGCTACTGTCATTAAAAGTTAGTTTAAAGGAACACTCCACTATTTTTGAAAATAGGCTCATTTTCCAACTCCCCTAGAGTTAAACAGTTGAGCTTTATCGTTTTCGCAGCAGGCGCAATGATATTACGCAGCGCCTGAAAATAGGTTTATTGGAAGTTACCTAGCTGGGGACTATTTTCAGCCGCTGAATGAGCCTATTTTCAAAAATAGTGGAGTGTTCCTTTAATGTTAAGTCTCTTATGCTCACAGAGACTGCATTTATTTGATAAAAAAAAATACAGTATATACAGTAATATGACATTATAATTTCAAGTAAGTTCTCTGTGATATATGACAAAGCAAAGGGGTCATTTAGAACTGCTTTTTTATTATTTTGTACTGTTCTCTGATGTCCCCTTATAATGTTATCAAGATTCTTACATCAAAAACATCATAATTTAGATGTAATAAGCTATTTTCTGTCCTGTTTTCAACCCCCCTCATCAGATTCAGAACACTGTTTGAATAGGCGTGGCGGATTGTAGACGCGGAAGTAAACGCCCACTGCTATGATTGGCATGTTGTGTGTGTATGTTTGACAGACAGCCTAGATTCCTCACAGATGGACACTGCTGTGATTTAGGTTAAAAACATATAAATGCTCAGTATATATCAAATGATCAATAACAGACAAAAAACAGTGATCACATATTAAAAACTGTTACTCACAGTTGTGTGGTGCAAAATTACTGTTGGATCCAATATAGTTGGCACAGGATTGTCTTTTAGTTTCAATCATTCTGAAAATCCCGCTTCGAATTGTGCCTTGTTTGTAAATGAATCCGCAGTAAAATTAAGTGAAGAAAGGATCAAGTTCTTACTGACGCGGTCTGGAACTTCATTAAAAATAAAGTTCATCCACTCTTTCTTAACGTTGGGATCAGAAGGAAGGCAATGCAATGTGTTTTTCCACAACTTGGCTCTGAACAGCGTCTTGTTGTTTTTGGGGCCATTTTTATCGTTTGATTTCTTTGTAGACCTGCGATTGTCTCTCTCGTTATTTACCCACTACATACTCTTTCCTAATATTGGGATCAGAAAAAGGTAGTGCAAAGACTGTTTTTCCACAACTTGGCATTGAACAGCATATTGTGTTCGGAGCCATGTTTATCGTTTGATTTCTGCATAATCCCGCGTTCGACCCTCCCGTTATGCGCGAATCGGTGGGCGGGGCCAAACAGGCAGCGATGTAGAAGCAGGCGTTGATCTTCCCCTGCAGAGGCGGAGTTTAGCCACACTATTACATCATAAAGTGGTACATTCCACAAGCTGTCATTTTGGCAGACTGGATTGAATATTTAGCTGTTTTTACTAACGAGGTCCAGAAAGGTCCTCAAGTCGGGATTCGTACTCTGACGCCCGTAGCACAACAGCGCTGTATGTTGGCATGCTGCCCACAAGGTTATCAACGTCAACAATTAATATATTGTTAAGTATGCTGATTCAATTTGAAAAGAACTTAAATTTATCAGTTGAAAACAGTTAGCCTCCTTAATAATTTTGCAGAAACTGATATATTTTACCACAGCATATTTTTTTACTGTTCTTTTGATCAATTTAATGTCTTTGTTGAATATAACTATTATTATTATTTAAAAAATGGTAGTGTAAATAGTGGCAAGCGATGATTTTGTTGCTTTTATCAGAAGGAATACACCAAAATCAACATTTGTATTAAATTAGACTTTGTAAAAAAACAAACATCCACAGATTCATGTACAAAGTGTCTTTACTTCAGCAGCGGAGTGCAACATGAAATGTCATTCAAAATGAAACTGAGTGATCAAACAGTATACAAGGCTTTATCTTTGCCACAAATTACACTGCTTCAAGCAACTTAACTGGAAAAATAAACATAATATTGTTCATTTATGAAGAAACGAAAATGGAAGAGGGCTTTTTTTTTTTTAACATACCGGTACTTCGGTTTAACTTAGATACACAACTGTGTGCATACGCACAATCAAATCTCTCCTCAACATTGTGACTGACATGTCATATCTGAACATGATTTTCACACCTTTAATTGAATGAAATCCCCCCCAAATAAAGAGCCAATACAGAAAGCCGTAGCTGGAGCACTGCTTGCAAGACTGATGACACATAAAACATTCCTCACAAATCAACAGGCAGAGACGTGAGAAGGTAAAATGACACAGACACTTAGACTTCAATAAACCTTCACCAAACCCATCCTATGAGGCACACGGAAAGGCACAATACTCCATTTCACCAAAGCACCTTTAAGGTTTCCCACAATACACGTGGTAAAATACTTCAGTCTTTGTTCACCTAGGACAGAGAGGATGGTGTTGTTATGGCTTCTCAAATTCTTATTGTTTCGAATGCTACAATACAAAATGGAAACCTTTCAGTATGTAGAACAGCCATTGTGTAATACAGCCACAGTACAGACTGTCAATAGCAGGTCACCATTCAAAGCACCCAAATGAAAAAGTGGTGAATATAATCTATAGACTTGAAGATGTACAGCATTGCTTTTACGGATATCTGTGGCTCATCCATGGATGATTACGTATAACTTGGAATAAAATGGAATTTTAAACATCCAACGACTACTCTCAAGTAACCTCTTTGTGACTGAATTGAGACGTCTTGATTGAAATGAAACATTCAGACATTCATATTTCAGTGAAGATACAGTTAAGGATGCATGTTGTGGTTAATTTAACATTGCTGTTCCCTATAGATTCTGGGAAAGGAAGGGTGTGCCAGATGAAGACATCTTGCCGACAGATCAGGACTGTCTTCTGGTAGAGATAGGGTGAGGCAGGGCAGTGTGCCTGCATGCTAGGGGTCGAGGTGCAGGAGGGTCTGTGGTCGTGCTGAACTCTGTCCCATATCTGGTCAGTTTGTCTCATGCTCTGTCCTTACGCTTCAGCTTATTGAGCTTCTTTGTGCTGCTGTTCTTGTTGAGCAGCTTCATCACACGCTCCTTGTGATCCAGCACCTTCAACATGGAGTCACGGGCTTCTGTGATCTGGTCCATCACCAGCTTGCAGCGCTGCATGTTGCCCTATTCAGTGAAACAGTATTATGATTAAGATTTATTAATTATTTGGCAAGGGCACATAAAGCTCATAAAGCTAATCAAAAGTGACAGTAAAACATTTATAATGTGACAAAAGATATCTATTTCAAATAAATGCAAAGGATGCTGAATAAAACTGATCAGTTTCCACAAAAATATTAACCGTTTTCAACTGTTTATCTGCATTGATAATAATAAGAAATGTTTCTTGACACTGAAGACTGGAGTAATGATTGCATCACAGGAATAAATTAAATACTAAAACATTAAAATAGAAAAGTTTTTTAAATTGTAATAATAATTCACAATATTCCTGTTTCTACTGTATTTTTGATCAAAGAAATGCAGCTTTGGTGAGCATAAAAGACATCTTTCAAAAACATTTATTGACCCCAAACTTTTTTATCATAGTAAAGATGCACGGATAATAAAATTAAATATAGGCATCACAACATTATAATGTATAGTATGAAAAAATTTATACTTATTCTGAGATTCTACATTTAACAGGGTTATTACACTAAACCATTATTATTAAAGAATTTAATTAAATCATTTATTGGGGTGTTAAAAATTAATTTAAGTGAGCACTGCAATGACACAAAGGTAATCAAATATAAACATTGTAACCAATGAATAAAAATAAACACATGATAATAACCCGTACGAAAGTGTGGGTAAAAGTGATCAGCAAACCTGAATGAGCTCATTTATACGGTGTAGATCATCATTGGCTCCAGCCTTCTTCTTCGGGACGAGGCCTTCCTGGAGAGTCGTCAGACGACTGTAAACATCACGTTCCAGATTTGTCTGCAGACAGGTGACAAAACACACTCATTCTGACATAAGCTTGACATCACCACTGTCTTGTAATGAATTAAAGAGAAAGTCTCACCAGTTGCATGAGCTGAGCTGCACAGAGGTGAATTTTCCAGCCCTGGGCTCTGCACACCACTCCTTTCTGATTGGCCACATCCTGCAGGGTGCCTTTCTTGTCCTCTGATTGGACAACACAAGCTGGTATTAATGAATGATGATAGACTATATAATTGTATTAATGCAAATAAGATACTGTGTGATGAGCCTAGACAGACCCTTGACACGGATGTCACTGTATCTCGGAAAATGGTGGTATGCCGCCTTCCAGGGGTTGCGGTAGTGGCGCAGTAGAGTGATCGGAGGCCGGACTCTGGTAGGAACATACCGAACTCCCTCTTCATCTGCAAACAGATTAAGAAACAGACACACTTAATACAGGCATTAGAGGCTACAATGTCTTAGTAATGTAACTGGGTTTCTTAAAAGTGAAAACTTCAAAATCAAATCATATTACATAACTTGTGATAAGTAAAAATTGTACAGATAGTCCCACAATTGGTGCCATCAGTGCAAATGTAGTTGCTAGTCATTTCCAGGACAGCTTACAAAGATGTTTCTGATCTCTCTCTCTATGTTGTTTTATCTTAATCCAGCAATGTTATTACGTTTGTCCTCTGTTCTGTTATGTTACGACACCGTCACTGTTGCCATTTCACAATGTACCATTTAGAACAAAGGTTGGCTGACTTTCACAGGTAGAAGGTGGTAAGGAGTCTTAAGATATTCCAAGTTTTTTTTTCAGACATAGGAGAGACAACAATCAAAGACTTGTTAGTAAGTATTATTATAGTGTTTGTTGTACTAGTTTTTAATTTAATTTTAATGTTATGATTAAGTAAAAAAGAAATATATATATATATATTTTATATATGAAATTTTGATAAGTTTTATTTTTATCCAAATTCTGTTTTAATTTTTCTAGACTCTGTTTTAATGGTAAATTAAATAGAATGAAACTTGCATAATTTAACAGCAATTTATTAAAAGTTTAACAAAAATAAAAATTTTAAAGCCCTATGAAATGTTTTATTTTTACCAAATTCTGTGTTTTCCATTAATATTCTGTATTCCATTTTAATTGATTAAATTCCATTTCATTACATTTAAATAATCAAAAGCATCTCTAAATAAGTAATTGATTTTATTTAAAAACATTTTTTAAATTGTTTTATCTACTTCTTCCCCACCCCCCCAGAAATACGGTGTTGTGTATTTACATTTTTCTGGTAAATAAATTCTGGTAAATATTATCTTCTGGAAAAATTCCTTAAAAATAATGTTTTAATAATAATAATAATAATAATAATAATTTATTAGCAGTAATAGTACTATGATCACATTAAGGAATATGTTTCTGTCACAGTTTCATCAAGTTAAAACTTTTATTTTAATGGGTTGCTGTGAAGACCCTTAAAGGGATAGTTCACCCAAAAATGAAAATTCTGTCATTAATTACTCACCCTCATGTCGTTCCAAACCAGTAAGTCCTCCGTTCATCTTCAGAACACATATTAAAGAAACAGTTTAATATGCCGAAGGTATAAAGTTGTAAATATGGACATTTTTCTTACACAAACGCATCGCGTCGCTTCAGAAGGCATTTATTAACCCCCGGAGCCGTGTGGATTTCTTTTATAATGGATTGGTTAAATTTTTTGTACTTCAAATTTTGGGCTACCATCCACTCCCATTATAAAGCTTGCTTACAGGAGTTCGGTAAAATAATCCATGTGACATCAGGGGTTCAACCTTAATTTTACGAAGCTACGAGAATACTTTTTGTGTGCGCAGAAGAAAAAAAAAAAAAAAAAGGCTTTATTCAACAATTCGTCAACAAAACGTCAACAGCATATGCTGTTCTGTATGCTGTTCTGTGTCAGCTGTGCCATGAGGATTCGTTTTCTACGTTGTTTGCGCTTTGATCTGAACGAAAACAACGTATCCGCGTGATGAAGCTGACACAGAACAACATACGCTGTTTACGTTCAATGGATACTCTCCAAAATGGCACCAGAGTGACGCAGAGGAGACGAATTGTTGAATAAAGTCGTTTTATTTTTTTTCTTTTGCGCACAAAAAGTATTCTCGTAGCTTCGTAAAATTACGGTTGAACCCCTGATGTCACATGGATTATTTTACCGATCTCCTTGCTATGTTTCTGGACCTTGATCATGTAAGGATCCTTGCTGTCTATGGGAGGGTCAGAGAGCGGTCAGAATTCATCAACAATATCTTAATTTGTGTTCCGAAGATGAACGAAGGTCTTACAGGTTTGGAACGAAATGAGGGTGCGTAATTAATGACTTTAATTTTTTTGGGTGAACTAACCCTTTAAGTTTCTGTTTGTATATGATATGATGATAGCTATACGCAAAACAAATGATAAAATGTTCATAAAGTGACTCAGAGCAGTTCTAGAGATTAAGTTCATGTGTTCATTTAATCATATATATTGAAGCGGCAGAGGCTAAAAACAATGCGAGTGTCTTCAATGAACTTCAGTATGCGTGTCTGCGCCATTCATTCACACAGAGACACACAGAATATGTAGGATTTTATATTTAAATAGTATTTTTGCGGCTTAATATTCACAGACACTAGTTCATATAGCATTTTGATTTAAGTGTACTGACCTACTTTTGATTTGTAGATCCAAAATTTGGCAAATTCCGTGACATTCCACATTATACAGTAAATTCCATTTTTATTACTGGATTCTGTGATTCTGTCCACGTTTTCCGCATCGCAGAAATCAGAGCCCTACAAATAACCTTTCCCCAACTAGCAGTTCTGCAATGCAAATACCTCATTCTTATTACTGTAATGTGAAAATTTAATTATTAAATAATTTAAATATTTTGTTATTATTTAAATGACACTTATAAAGTAACATTTGAAATATCGTATTTTTATTGAATTTAATTTGTGCTGATCCTAATAAAATAAAATACAAAAATTCTAATAGTTTTAAAATACTATTCTAATAAAAAACAAACAAACAAAAAAAATAATAATGAAAACACCATTGTCCTACAAAGTGAAAACTCTCAGATTATAAAGCCACACGTTCAAGGACCTTACTGAATCTTCTAAAAATCTTGAAGAAACAGCTTCATAGTAATGAAGCTTACCAATGTATTCTTTAGGAGGGGACTTGCGCTTCTCTGCACGTTGGCTGAGGGGTTCGGGTGGGAACTTCTCCTCATCTGTGCTGTTGGTCTCCATCATCTCGCTCTCCTCAGTGGAGATGACGTGCTGTTGCTTGCGGGGCTTCTTTCTAGGTGAGGCTCCAGGGGTGATGTCTGCAGCAGGGACTGCCAACATCTGTGCACCACTGTTTGGCCCTGATGCCACTGAGGGAAAGCAACCGCTTTATTAGGTACACCATGAACTGACTGACACTTCTGCCTCCTGATATGTGTTTCTCTGAAGTATAACATCATTCTACATCATCTTTTCATTGTTTTAAATAAGTAAAATATTGGTTGAATGAATTAATCTCATTGTAATATACAAGGGAATTCATTTTCAGGCTGATATATAGGTTGACTATTAGCGTAAAATCTTGTTTGCATGAAGACCCCACCTGGTTTTGAACTATCCATAGGCTCCGCCTCCTGCTTAATATTCATCTCTGGGAGGGTGGAGCTGATGGCACATGCTGAATTAGTGCTGGCAGCTGGCTGAGTGGGCGGGGACACTACATTGGCCATGGAGGGGATTGGCGGGGTGACTGCCATGGCAGCAGGTATGGCTGAAAGAGCAGGAGAGGGTTGAGAGGGGGGCGCTGCTGACGTCAGGAGGGAGGGGAGAGGTTGAGAAACCAGCTGGGAGGGATGTGGTCCCACATGTTGAGGTTGCTGTTCAGTTCCCTGGCTAGGAATAGTCTCTATCGCTGTGGCTGCTGATGGAGCGAGACTCATGTGGATGTCAGGTTTAGGCTTCACTCTGCCAAAGAGTTTGGAGATTTAGTGTTTACAAAGCTGAGC
This sequence comes from Sinocyclocheilus anshuiensis, assembly GCF_001515605.1. NCBI lineage: Eukaryota > Metazoa > Chordata > Actinopteri > Cypriniformes > Cyprinidae > Sinocyclocheilus > Sinocyclocheilus anshuiensis. The sequence continues at coordinate 536,618 of NW_015542453.1, forward strand.
CGCGATTAAAGACCAAGAAATACTACAAAAATCAATAAGATCAATGTGAATACTTCATACCCTGCAGGATGAGGTGAACCTGATGCACTTCTGATGTGTCCATCGATTCTGGGGCTTGTGGAGTCACTGAGCTGACTTGGGATCAGGTTCTTCCTAACAGCAGCACTTTAATAAATCAACAGAAACAGATTAACGACAATTTTGAGAACATCAATATATATATATTTTCTCAAAAATAATTTTAAACTACTAAATTAAAAACATACTAGAATGTCATAGAAACTATTTATGGTAGATTTTCATCAGTGCTGTAATTGTTAACAAACTAAACCGAAAACTATAAAAAATTGTTTTCAGTATTTCAAATACAACTGAAATAAAATAAAACATAATCATTAGGCAACTAACTAATGTAAATATCTTTTGAAGTACTAAAATTACTACAACTATAACAAAAATAATACAAACTAATCAAAAATTAATAAATATGACAAAAGCACAATTACTAAAACTTAAACTAAATTAAAATGAAAAAAAACAAAAAAAAAACAAGCTAATTCAAAACATTAATAAATACTATAATATATAAACAACATGATTCTCATCTCAAATTGTTGGTCATATTTATACAAACCATTCTGAATTCTGAATTAAATTAGAAATTAGAATGAATTAAAATGAAATTATATTTCAAGTAAAGAAACAAACACCTAAAACCTAACACCTTTTAGTATCAATATTTTGTGAAATATTTTGCAATATGAAACTGTTTTGATGATAATTAACTAGTTAGCAATTAGCAACAGACTTCGTTAAAAAAAGAAAAAATATTTAAAAATTCAGAAAATATCTGTTTCAATTGTTATGCAGTAATGGAAGAATCATGGGGGTAGTCAATAATGTAATTTTAAATTATTTTCTCTGGAGAAGATGATTTTCATTACTCCATTACAGTAATGAAAATGTTTTCTTGAATTAAAAGGTATTATACTTTATATTAGAAGACATTATACTTGGGAGGAAACTAGAAAGTAGTACTCCTAAAAATAGTTTTGATATTCTTAATTTCCAAAATATAATTTTGTTTTTTGTTTGTCATTTTAGGGTGAAGCAGCAATCCGTATTCCCTTTTGTTTTCTACTGTGCAAATTTAATCTACACACACATATAGTATTTGTCAATATAAAAATTGGTGCAGGACTGTTTTGTGTTTTTTTTGTGTGGTGATATGACTTGGACATATCATAGTGAGAATTCCACTTGAACAATACTACAGAGAACATGTCAATAGTGGGTTTTTCATGCTCACCCCTCATTGGCAGGTTTCTTGCGCAAAATACTGGGTCGAGGAGACGTCACAAGTAAGGGGGTTCCAGCGTTGGTACTCTGATTGTGCGTCTGGGCCACAGTGGTGGCAGGCTGACTGTTGTTGAATGCATTGCTAATAGAGTTAGCCACTAGTGTGGAACCATCAGCCAGAACCACTGAAAAAACAACAACACAGAAACACACTCATCTTTACTATTTTTTGTAACTTCAATGCTTGAGTGCTTGGTATGAACACATGTGGAGAACTGAAGGTGGAGCTTAAGATTCAGAACTGATCTGAGGCGCCTCACCTGAAGCTTTAGACTCTGTTGGGGGCTGTTGTTGGTTGACTGGTGTATGCTGAATGCTCGGGGTGGTGATCTGGGCAGACGTATGAAGGCCCTGGGCTGGGATGGGCGTGGGTTGGATGCCCTGCGCTGCCATGGCAGCCGGTTGGATGTTCTGAGTGTTGATCTGAGTAATGCGGTCCACCGTCATCAGCTGCATGGAGTTCAGATGAACTGCAGACGCGACTCCTACACTGGCTTGAGTGGGCATGGCTGCACTGGGCGCCTGAGCAGTTACTGTGTCCACATGACAAACAACTGTTAATAATCTAAAGCCAACATTTATTACAACCCACTAGAATCAAGTTTGCAGTGGAAGGAATCATTTATCTAATTTGATGTAGCACCATGGTACCTGGATAAGGGCGTATGGACGAGACAGAGCTGGTGATGGGGGTGTATGTGTGGGTCAGCGGGTACGGTGCTGATGGGTAGGTGGGCAGGAAGTACTGAAACTGCACTGGAACAGATTGTCTGTGGAGAGCCATAAAACATCCCAGACATATGGTTATCCTATACCTGATGTGAAAATAGCCAGTTTGCTGCCAAAAACACATTTTAAATGTAAAGTAGTTGGAAAAAGAGCTTATGTTCTTTAACATATTGAATAGACAGGATTTAAACCTGTTGTCAGTGCGGTTCTCCATGGTGATGGGGTTGGGAGAAGAGCGGTGACCAGAAATAGGGATGAGGTTGCCCCTTTCTCCAGTGTACTCGGAATGGATACGTGGTGACGTGTGTGTGATGGGCTGCGGGACCACTTTAGCTAAAACAGACGGGGCAAAATCGACAGTTAATTCCATCAGTTAAAGCTTTTACTATTTTACAAGCAAAATCTTCCTGGAAAATCTGCTTGTAAAAACAACAGCTCTGTTGCGACTATGTAAAGGTGCATTCCCAGTTTAGTTAGACTGTTAAATGAATACATGCACAAAGTTTCCTGCATTCAACTAAAGTCATTTTAGAGCAAGTCTGTTCAGTCTGCCATTACAGTCGTTATGCCTCCAGGCAGCTATTTCCTGCCATGCAAGTACAGCTCCTATCTGTTTGAATGCAGAAAATCTATGTAAATAACGATTTAATAATATATTTCCAACCAAGAAAAAAATGACAACAGTGATCAGACAACTATGGAAACTGTGCAGTGTTTTCCCAGCACAAGTGTCTTAAGGACTGTTCCACAGTTGTATTGCAATAATCGTTTATGATTCATTAAACAAACATGAAAAACATTGTTTAAACTCTTTCCAATTACAAAATTGTTATTGTTAAAAAAAATACAGTAATCTGAAAAAGGGACTTTTTGATATATATTTTATAGTTTATTTTTAAGTGTAATGTCCAGTTTTCAGTGTCACATGATCCTTCTAACATGCTAATTCGGTGCCCAAGAAACCATTATAAATGTTGAAAACAGTTGTGTGGCATAATATTTTTGTGGAAACCGTAATACAGGATTTTTCAGGACTTTAGGATGAACAGAAAGATCAAAAGAACAGTGTCTATTTGAAATAGTTTTTTTATAACAATGTATATTCCCTGCTGAATAAAAGTAATAATATTTAATTCTGACAGCAAACTTTAGCACGGTGATTTATATAACCAAGCGTAAATGAACAGCCAATTGGCTGTGAGATATTGCGATTTGTGTATGATTGGACTGTCTCTGCCTTACACAGTCTCTGATTTTACCTTTAGGAAATACTGTATTATTGATCACATTTCACCATTAAGATTTCATAGTTTAAATCAATAAATAATAATCTGCTCAAACTGTTACTATAAAGTCTTAAAGTTAAATGAGCTAATCATTTTGTATACTACATCATACTACACTGAATGTCACAAAGATTGACAAATCTGACTAAAAAGTACAAAATCTCATATCTCTGTTTTTACTGTACATTTCTGCCATAGTCACCACTAATAACCTACTCCTAAATATAATGTAGAAACTTAAAATTTTCTGTAAAGCTGCTTTGCAATGATTTGTATTGTGAAAAGCGATATACAAATAAAGTTGAATTGCATTTTTGATTTGAAGATTTAAAGATTTGAATCTCTTGCATTACTTGATATATTTACAATATTAGACAATACCTACAATACAATACCTATTTACGTCTATGCTACTAGAAATAAAAACAATTCCAGAGCAGATGAGCTAAAGGTAACTTACCCACAGGGATGGTGGATGTGGTCACTGCTGTGGCATGAGAGGAGTGGGAGGCCACCGTCATAGTGACAATACTGCTACTGGATATTTGAGTGTGTGGGGTAAAGCCTTTAAAAATGTGTTAAAATGACACACCAGGTCTTTAGTACTGTAATACATACGTAAATATAATAGGCTATGCGATTTGCATGGATGTCTCTGAATCACTTGTGTGTAGAGTAGATTTATCACCCACCTGTGGTAGTGGGTGCTGGTGCAGTATTGGTGGCCTGAATTGGAGCCACTGTTGCAGCAGCAACAGGTGTCACAGTGCTGAAAATGGGCTTCTACGACAGAGCAAAAGAGAGGTATAACTTCCTGCTTTTTTTATATATTTCCAAAAGGATGAGGCAGAATGATTTCAACCTGTGCAACAGAGTGAGAAAGGGCTTTCTGAGCAGCAATGGCAGGGTGGGAGGGCAGGGTGATCCGTGTGGGCGTATCCCGTGAGGGTGGGGGGCGCTGGATACTCAAGGTGGCTTGGGGTGGGTGGATCGTCATTGCCGAGCGACTGGAATCCAGAAAAACAATACCAGACAGTTTGATATTTTCGACAATTCAACTACTACAAATATAGAGATGCACAGAAATTATTTTTTTTACTGAAACTGAAAGTTTATTTAATAACACTTACATAAAACTGAATTGTAAATATTTACATTGCACATAAGGCAGTTTCTGTATCAACTTTTTAACGATATAATGATTTTTCTACTCCAATTAATTTTTTGACTAATATAAACATCTAAACAGAGGTTGTGATAAACCATTCTATTCAGTACATATTGTATGTTTGAATAAATGTCATGAAACCAAGTTAAGTAACAATATAATTTATATGTAATAATGTGCATAAAATGTTCCTCACTAAGGTCATTAATTTCAGCTGATAAATAAACAATAGACAATAAATGGCTTATGTAAACGTGTTTACATAACAAGTTTACAAGCTGATTTATTGATGTCTTTCCACGGTTGAAACACTGATTAAACGATTACATGATGATACAGTAAGTTGTTCTATAACCTTCAACAAATCTTATGTTTATTCATATTTATTTCTTGCTATAACTAGTACAGAGAAAGAGATGTTTAGTTCATGTGTGCTCTGCGCTGCCGCCTGATCTGAAGCAGATACAGTCTGTCTTGCCACATTAAACAGCATAAATTACATTTACTGTTTAAATTTCATAATCAAATTGGCAGAATTTGAAACACCAGACTTGAGATTATATGATGAAAACCTTATTCTGATTATAGGTGAGCTACAAATGTTTAGTGAAGTTTTGTTCATGTACCACCTGAAAATAGCAGACTAAAGGTTCATCAAAATGAAAACTGATTAAAACTGAGAAATCGATATTGGCAACCCAGCACTAGTTTCCACACAAGTGACATGTTTACCTGTTGTAACTTGTTACAACATGTTTACCTGTTGTCCACGAAACAGATACTGACACAGTCAAAACGCACAATCGAAGAAGTGCTAATTAACCGTTATAATTTCAGCCCTCCCAAAATGTTTCATTACGGTGCGTCTTACCCATGTACCATGTCTCCAGAGTGGGCAGCCACTGTAGTGATAACCGGAGACTGAGGTCTGGTTGCAGTCACTGGAGCCACTACTGTAGGCAGCACTGCCGTAGAGGTAGTGACTATAGGCCTAGACTGTAATACAAACAGATATGTATGAAATGCATCAGGATGAATCTGTGTTCAATAGAACTGACAACATGTGTTAGATGTATGAACCTGAATCGGTTGGTGGATAATGTGCTGGACTGTAGTCTGCCCCGTGGCGGAGCTCGGACAGGCTGCTGGTCTCAGCACTGTGGTTCCTTTGGAACTTGACATCACAGCCGCAGCAGCCGCTCCTGTGACAACAGAACAAAATCAGTCAGTGTGCCAACATTACAGTTAGTTGAAATAGAAACCTGGGTGAAATCTGTAACTTGCCTCTGGGTAAATGGGAGGTGAATGGATGCTGAGGGGCAGCAGTGGAGCCGATCTGCAGCGCAGGGGCTCCACTGCGGATGATCTGCACGTTGGTCATTAGATGATGCAGGTTACCAGTGTGACCCTTATTGTGCCAAAAACAACAGCAATTAAAACCAAACCAAACGTCACAGCAAGACCTACTGATGAGGAAATATGACCCCATACCTGTGGGGCAAGAAGCTCATGGGGTGAATCCTTTCACATTTTTTTTTTAATATATATATAATGTATAATCTTATATATATTATTTTTAACTATTTATTTTTTGAAAAATGGGCATTATTGTAAAATACTACATTCTGTGTAAATGTAGTCATTTTTATTTAGTTGAATAATTATGAAGGAATAATAATGACAGGACTCAGTAACTCATCAATTATAATAATTAAAATTTAAAGGGGTGGTTCACTGTTTTTTTTCTTGATTGTGTTTATGGGGTGCAGTCTAACATGTGTTAATGCTTCGTTTTTTTTAAAAACGAAA
>NW_015542453.1:543798-546588 GCF_001515605.1 Sinocyclocheilus anshuiensis
CTCAGAAATAGGCGATGGGCTCTGATTGGTTAGCTAGCCCAGTGTGTTGTGATTGGCTAAACTGCCTCTAGTGCGTGTCTAATTAGTGTCCAACATAATATCCAACATAAAGTAAATTTATATATAATAAATGAAATATCTTTAATAAAGTTTATATATAAATAAATCCAACATAAAGTGTGTATATATATATAACCCTGGACCACAAAACCAGTCTTAAGTCGCTGGGGTATATTTGCAGCAATAGCCAATAATACATTGTATGCATGGGTCAAAATTATCGTCTGTATGAACGTGCAATGGGAGTCAAGCCCATATTCCTTACTAGTAACCATAACGACAGTGACCAAAGTAAAATCAAAGATGGCGACGCGCATAAAACTGAAAGTCTTATCACTTTCTGACACGACAAGTGTCCAATGGAGCCGCGAGTTCTTTCGTCAAATCTTCATTAACCGACAGCAGCTTTTATATTTGGTTGGAGAGCAGAGCATTTGAATCGCGGGCAGAACACAAAACTGACGGGAGCGTCTCCGGTGGAGTCTCCGGTTCAGATGTGACATGGTGCCGACGGTGATGGCTGCCTCCGTGGCGTGCTCCGCAGTTGTTTTTATGTTTTTGTTAGTTTGTCCTGTCTTTAGTTATATCATTGTAGTCGGGGGAACAGCAGCGCTGTTCAGATGCTTCAGGACACGCAAACGGGGGAAGCGAGCCGGCGCGCTCGTGAAGCTCAGGCAGCGCGGATTCAGGACGCCGTTGCCTAGCATTTATCTGGCGAACCTCCGCTACACCACACTCATCAGCCTCATACAAGACGGTGACGAGTCTGCTTACAAACAGGAGGTTAAAGAGCTTGCTGTCTGGTGCAGTCTCAACAACCTGGAGCTCAACACGCTCAAAACTGTGGAGATGATATTGGACTTCAGGAGGAACCGCCCTGCTCCCCCTCCACTCACCAATTCTGGATGCACTTGGCCGAAAACTGAAACCAAAAATGCTTTGTAATGATTATTTATTATTTTTTTTAAATAATATAAAGTAATTTTGTAAGACTTTTTAAATTTAACTCAATTTGAATGATACTGAATTTAAAAAAACAAGCCAATCACGGGGTAAACAGCTGCTGGCTAAGTGTGCTTTCACACTTGGTTCGATTGCTTGGTCCGAACCGGAGTTCGATTGCTCCCCCTGCCCCTGCTGGACTGTGTTCACCATTGGTTTTGTTTTCGAAGCTTCAGTACATAACAGCACTTACATCTGCCTTACGAATGTACTGACAATGCTCTAAAGAACCCTGAAGGCGAACAGAAATGAGATATTCACATCATCCAAACGTACCGAACTCTGACGTCAATCGAGCCCGAGTGCCCACCAAAAGTGCTAGTGTGAAAGCACCCTAACCCTTAACTAATGGAACCTTATTGAAAAGTGTTACCTTAATATTAAATATCAATATATTATTTTTACCCACTTCTGAACACTGCGGGGTGGGGCACGACGCGGCGCGCCATATATATTATTATTATTATTATATATAGCCTATATTTTCGGTGCATCCCTACTTACATCCCCTCCTTGTTTACAAATCTGAAGTAAGTCCATACAGCCGATTTAAACGCGGACAGGGCTTTCCTGATAACTTTCCAGATAACTTTCCGCGATGCCACCCTCTTTATTTTACTAACTTACTGCATGCTGAAGGTGACCCAGCTGACCTCACCAGAAAAAAACTCAACACCACCATCTAGTGGACTGTGAAGAAATTGATTTTATTATTCTACCAAATAGTATAATAAAAGATCGATACTTTGCGTCCGTGTATCAATACAGTATTGCCACGGAAAATATCGCGATACTATGCTGTATCGATTTTCCCCCACCCCTATCAGCTACAGCTCTGCACAGTTCAATAACGAGGCAGTTTTATTCCTAATAAGAATATTTAATGTTGTCAGCCACTTTAACATTGTAAATACACGGTTTGAACTGCACTGTGCATACAGGTATAAAAAAAACAAACAAAAAAAACTTAAATGATTAAATTAAAATGTGTTGTAGGGATGTGCCGATACGAGTATCGGTACCGAACGGTTCACGGGGCAAATTCCAAATGGAAGTGATCATCCCTATCCCCTTGGAGTGGGGACTTTGGAGTGAGCAGGGCACGTGCGTACCATTATGTAGTCGTTTGGAATGCACTTGGCAAAGGGAGAGACGTAAGTGCCTCATTATCTTCAAGAAGTTTTTAAAATATGCTATATAATATATAAAAACTAATATATATATAAAACTTTTTAAAATATAAAATGTATGTTTATTTGCAACAGTTATGCTAACAACAATAAAAAGACATTTATGACATTAAAACAGCGACATCTGCTGTCGGACACTTGACATTTGATTTTATTATTCTACCAAATAGTATAATAAAAGATCGATACTTGGCGTCCGTGTATCGATACAGTATTGCCGCAGAAAATATCGCGATACTATGCTGTATCGATTTTTTTCCCCCACCCCTGGAAAACACACAAGAAAACACGTAACACACGGTAGACACGCGTTTGAGAGCGGCTTTCTCTCGCACTGTATGAGGTGACAGACAACTAGTTGTCCAGTCCTGTTCCGTTCACACAGCGCATGTGTTCCGAGAATGCGGTTGTGAGTCCTGAAAATTTACGGGTGTGAGTTCGGTCCGAAAAAAATTCACGCCCGTAAATAACCAAACTGTGTGTGAACGTAACTGTATTAAGGACTCAAAAACAGAACTGACAACCGTATTCTGCTGCT
>NW_015542453.1:546635-550701 GCF_001515605.1 Sinocyclocheilus anshuiensis
GAGGTGACAGACAACTAGTTGTCCAGTCCGGTTCCGTTCACACAGCGCGTGTGTTCCGAGAATGCGGTTGTGAGTCCTGAAAATGTACAGGTGTGAGTTTGGTTACAGAATGCGGTTGTCACGCCCGTAAATAGCCGAACTGTGTGTGAACGTAACGGTATTAAGGACTCAAAAACAGGACTGACAACCATATTCTGCTGCTGTGTAAACGTGGCCATATATAATTAGCAGCATGTTTATTTCTGAAATTAATTTGGAGATTCAATGTGAAAACATAGTAATGATTTCAAATTTTGATGTAATGTGAGATAAATCACTATTACAGAAAACTATGCATTTGATTAAAAAAAGCCCTTATATGTAAGCCAAATAACTTAAAATTAAAATAAAAAGTATTACTAACCTGCTGACCACTGATGGTCGCCACAGGAATACCAGAGGCCTGTGAAGACTCCATGGCAGCGGTGATATGACCAGACACCTTAGGGGAGAGAGTGAGGTGGCCCGGTGTTGACAAAGGTGCTGGAGCTATTACACGGCTTGGCATGGGCGTTTTCAGAGCAGACTGGAGTAAAGAGAAGATAAATGTAGGCAAACATGGACATCCCTTTTTACATTTGCTTATTTTTGACTTTTCAGGAAGACGACAAGAGGGATCAGCTTTATAAACTGAAGGTACTTTTAAATATACCGGTGTACCTTCAGAGGACCCTCAGTGAAGGCTAGGGAAAGACCCTGAGGGAGGTGGGATGGTGGTGCTGACACAGAGACAGTCGTGCCTGGCTGGATGGGGAGGTGCTGAGGGAGAGGAGGGGGCAGAGACTGAGCTGTTCCGTGGGGCGAGGGTTGAGTCTGGGGTTGGGGGTAGGGTCGCACCACTACCGTCTCCTGCTTGTCATCTCTGAACGCTGTGGCTCTGCTGGACATCAGCTCACGTGGAGCATGATTAGAGTCTTCATATCCTCCTTAAAGAAACCACATTAAGTCAATTGATGGTGTAAATTCAAGACTGTTTGTTTATAAACATCTCCCAAGTTTGTTGTCATCCACATGCAAGGTTTTCAACCAGGGGCCCGTTCTTCGTACGTCGCTTATTATATCCGAGATGAAATGTCACATTCAAGATGATATCATCGCGCTAATCAGGGCTATGTATCGATACTCGAAACCACGATCAGCAATGCAGCGATTGGCTGGCGGCAAGACAGCAACGTAATGACATCATATAATTAAAAAAAGACATGACGAAAAACTTGACAAATTTCTGGACTTTTATAAGGAAACAGCCAAGCGAACAAAACTACATAAATGTTATAATAGATAAATGAAATGTGCACTGTTTTTATTTTATTTAAATTTTTTACATGATTCTCAATTATTTATATTCACGATTTCTATTTATTTCAATGCAATTAGCAATTAATTTAATTTTATATTTGAACAGATTTGTTACGTGACAGCATTAATTAAAGTTTCTTAAGGGTCAAGATCATTATCTGCATCTCCTGCGCTCCATCAAGCCACTCCCATAATAGCTGCCAACACTCAAATGAATGCACGACTCTACATTATCTGTATAGCATGTGTGTAAGACTCGAATACAATTATGAAGTAATAATTTTATTACGAATAAATCTTTCAGTGAGTAAAACTGGCTTTGTCTATAGTATTAAAGACTACACAACATTATTATATGATCTTTAAATAAATTTTTAAATGATTATTATTTTAAATTATTGTCCCTGGATTAGTAGGGTACTCTTGTAATAAAGTCGCGGTGGTAGCGGAAAGATTTTAAGTATCAATACTTAAAAAGATGCCATCTAATCCTGTTTACATGAAATAAGCCTGCTCCCGAGCAGTTGCTATGACAGCAACTCCAGGATGAGCTTCGAAGAACCAAACAATCCAAGATCATGCCAAATCATCAACAATCAAATCCAGCTAACTGAGTTAGCGACGTACGAAGAACGGGCCCCAGGTGTCTATTTCAAACTGCACCACCGTTCAAAAGTTTGGGTCCATATGTTTTTTACATTTTTTTTATTAATACTTTTATTCAGCAAGGATGGATTAAAATGATCAAAAGTGACAGCTAAGACATTTATAATGCTACAAAAGATTTCTATTTCAAATAAATGTTCTTTTGAACTTTCTATTCATCAAAGTATTCTAGATTCCACAAAAATATGAAGCAGCACAACTGCTTTTGGCAATGATAATAATAATAAATGTTTCTTGAGCACCAAATCAGCATATTAGAATAATTTCTAAAGCATCACCTGACAATGAAGACTGAAGTAATGGCTGCTGAAAATTCAGCTTTGCCATAGCATGAATAAATTACATTTTAAAATATAGACAACGCTTGTTATAAATTGTTATAATATTTCAATTTTGTAACTGTATTTTTAACCAAATAAATGCATAATGCAAGCCTTGGTGAACATAAGAGACTAATTAAAAAAAAAACATTTTTTTTAAATCCTACCGACCCTAAACATTTGAATAACAGTGTCTATAACTAAACATTTACTAATAATCCATTAAGCATCCAGTAACATTACAGAGGTGTTAAGAGTACAATTCTAGTTCTTAATATTAGTCTGTAATAGTCAATGCGTCTTAAACCTGTGTTCTTCTGACTTCCTGGAAGTCCTGTAGTCTTGCTGCCTGGTGTTTGTCCTTGTCCCAGGCCAGAAGGGAGTCCTGGACGTGGATACTGCTGAGAACTCATCTTCACGACCTCTCACGTTCTTCCTGAAGAATCAGAGGATAAAAAGGACACAATGCAGCGTTCAACGGAGAAAATGTGTTTAATTCAAACAAAGGACTAGATCACATTGTCTGCAGGTTATTACTAGATATCTGAAAAGCTCACATTAGAGACATGGTGTACCATACCTTATGCTGAACAAAACCAGTCAATATTTTGTGTTCAGGCGGTTCTCTTTCATGCAGTTTAATGTTATAATCTCCAAAACAAGAACTATTAAGCTGAATAAACCACAAAACATCCCTAATGGAAGGTGTATTTCTCAAATATAAAGTAGCAATGCCCTTCTCGCAACAGTGTCATGTCAGTGAAATACGCTTACTAGAGTTAGACAACCTTCAACTTAACGACAAATGCGAAATCAACACCACCTGATAGCAAAGTAAGCGCATTTAATCTGGCTGCATTATTTCTGAACGCTGGTGAATGTTACATGGACGATTGTCAGGACACCAGAACGGGCAGCTTTTGTTCCTGGGTGGGCTCGTGAGTTTACTATTCATCTTGTAGATGTTAAAACACATATGTAGTCTAATTTAAAATGCAAATCAGTTCATAACCATATAACCCGTATTTTAAATAACAAAGAATGAGTTTTAGAAATCAAAACAGTCGCGGCTGTTAGTCGCCCAAAGATCTTACGAGTCATTTCAACGAGACATGATCATTTCTCTCAGATACACATTAACAACGGTCGTAATTCTGCAACTGTATGAATGTGAACGCGACGAAAACGTTACTCTAGCAGCATTATTGTGTTTACAAATGAAAAATCGCAGATTTACCGTAAACACGACGCCTGCACTCTCCATCCGTTTCGTATCCCGGCAAATCGACCATTGGCATCAATGGGAATAAAGCCGCAGTAAGCCACTTCCGGTCTTGAATTTCAAAACAAAAGTCGTCGAATCCGGATTCCACTTCATTGGAGTCAAGTGAGCAGCAGGGACTGGCGCTCTCTCTGGCAGCGGCAGGTCGCAGCGCCACTTCCGGTGGCATCCCTAGAGTTCGTGGCAGCTGCCACTAGTCGTTTCTGGCAGCTGCCACGGTCTTTCTCGCCGTTTCTGCTGTTTGCTCGGTAAAACTACACTGTTCTCAGTAGCGTGCGGTGGTGGTGTTTTTAAAATGATGATGCAAAGTTCCCACAATTGTACAATTATTATTATTATACATTTGTATGTATCAGTTGCCAGAGTTCTTGCCAGAAGTCAAAGGCAGCTGCCACGGTCTTTCTCGCCGTTTCTGCTGTTTGCTCGGTAAAACTACACTGTACTCAGTGGCGTGCCGCGT
>NW_015542453.1:550780-583602 GCF_001515605.1 Sinocyclocheilus anshuiensis
CTCAAATCCTGGAAGCGGCAGGTCGCAGTGCCACTTCCGGTGGCATCCCCAGCTGCCACTGGCAGCTGCCAGAGTTCGTGGCAGCTGCCACGGTCTTTCTCGCCGTTTCTGCTGTTTGCTCGGTAAAACTACACTGTTCTCAGTGGCGTGCGGTGGTGGTGTTTATAAATGATGATGCAACGTTCCCACAATTGTATTATTATTATTATACATTTTTATGTATCAGTTGCCATAGTTCTTGCCAGGAGTCAAAGGCAGCTGCCAGAGTTCGTGGCAGCTGCCACGGTCTTTCTCGCCGTTTCTGTTGTTTGCTCGGTAAAACTACACTGTATACTCAGTGGCGTGCGGTGGTGGTGTTTTTAAAATGATGATGCAAAGTTCCCACAATTGTATTATTATTATTATACATTTTTATGTAGCCTATCAGTTACCAGAGTTCTTGCCAGGAGTCAAAGGCAGCTGCCAGGGTTTTTCTCGCCGTTTCTGCTGTTTGCTCGGTAAAACTACACTGTACTCAGTGGCGTGCGGTGGTGGTGTTTTTAAAATGATGATGCAAAGTTCCCACAATTGTATTATTATTATACATTTTTATGTATCAGTTGCCATCAGCTGCCAGAGTTCTTGCCAGGAGTCACGATCGTTTGTCGCCGTTTCTGCTGTAAACTACACTGTTTTGTTTGTAAATAAAAGATTTGATGATGCATATTATATACCAGCAAGCAGATACGATCAGAATGTGAACCCAATAAGCTAAATTGCATAAGCATTTTCCCATAAAGAACATACACACACATAAGGAGTGCCAACAGAGTGAGCATGGTATATGTAGTGATGGGACGATGAGTAAATGACTAACAGGTGATCATGATCAGAACAGACACGACAGGCAAGGGACTATGGGAAATGGAGTTCAACACATGTAACACAGAAACGGGAGAGCGCCCTCAAGTGGCCAGTCCAGGGCACCACAACCAGACACTGTGACAAAACATTTATTTATTTATTTAATGTAACACTTTAGTTATTAACTAGTTGCTTGCATATTACTATATTAGCCGTTTATTAGTACGCATAAAGCACATACTAGTGCATTATTATGCGTGACCGTATTCTACATCTTACCCAATACCTGAACAGTAATTAACAGTTTATTTAGGCAAAAGTCAATAGTGAGAATTGGACCCAAAACTAAGGTGTGACCATATATATATATGTGTGTGTCTGTGTGTGTGTGTGTGTGTGTGTGTATATATATATATATATATTAAAATAAATCATATGCTACAGTTACACAAATATCCTTAAATGTAAAATTTACTTAAATATGCCTTGATGAACGAAACCATTAAATATCTGAATTCTAAGAGGATAATGGAAGTTTCTACTGTGAACGTGACTACTAAATATAGGCTATACGTGCTTCAAAGTAGCTAACACTACTGTTTACATGTAGTAATATGAAAGATAATAAGCAAAAGAAATGTAATAACTCTTCATTATGTTATGTGCAGGAAAAAAACACGAACTTCTGCGGAGAGTAATGTTTGCGCTGCGTCAGCTCGGTGGCGCTAGTAAACACGTCCTCTCTGCGCTGTCTAGTCGGTCGCGCAGCTCGGTCCATTGAGCCGCGCCGATGACAGGTCAGCGCGGCGCGAACACTTTAATACCGCGCTGTTTCGTCCCACATTTGGGTTGTTTGGCTTCCCATACAAACAGCAGAAACGGCGAGAAAGACCGTGGCAGCTGCCACGAACTCTGGCAGCTGTCAGAAACGACTAGTGGCAGCTGGGGATGCCACCGGAAGTGGCGCTGCGACCTGCCGCTGCCAGTTTTTGCGCTAGCTCTCTCGCCAAGTGAGTGAACCTGATAGGTCTCTCATGTTCCTATCCACACATGAGCTTCATCGCATCACACTTCTTATAAAGACCCTAAACAATTTTACTGCACACTCCTCCAGTTTACGCCATAGGTTTAGATGTTATTGGTCTGTATAGGGATACATATAGGTCCTTCCAATTTCAAATTTGGTGCCTTTCAAAGTGCAAGTACAAGTTATGAAATTTATATTGTTAAATTTGAACCGATTGCAATTTGAAAATTGGCTGGACACTATCTAAGGGACAAACTATTGATTAAAAAGTAAAAATTCACATCTTTATAACACTTAAGTCTATTAGGCTATTATAAGTTCACAACAGGCTGGACAATGAGTCAGTCATGTTTAAAATGTTATAAATAATCAGCATGAGGTGTATTCATTTTGTAGGCATGACACAAAAAGATCATATAAAATGTCAATTTATAAACACATATATAATACACACTGATATAAACTAAACGGAGAATGAGCTTTAATGGTTCCACAATTTCAGCTTTCCATATATGATAGCCTATATAATGCACATTGTTACATATTTACATAAATACTGTAAATGATCCCATTCCCCTTGATATGGATATGCTACTTTTTATGGTAGAGAAGCAAACACAGCGAAAAGACCTACTAGACGTTTCCACCATGTGCTTCAAGTGTTATGGTTTTGGTTTTATTATGAGCATCTATTGTATTTGCGACAGTCCTGAGGATAGCTGATAAATGTATAGGGTTGTGAATGTTGTATGCATATTCCTGCAAGTGATTATTCACGTATCAATCATGCACAAACACAGATCACTGCAACTTTCCCATGATGTAACATACATCTGCCACAAACGTTTCACTGAAAACATTGTTTACTTTATAACCATACATTATTGAGAATCAAAAAGGGTAACTGGCAATCGACAATGAAGAATAACATGTCAAGCAGGTATGCTTTTTAAAAAGCAATGTAATCAGACAATACGTATCTGACACAAATACATTTTCACTTGTATAATACTTCAGGTGATCAGAAGACTCTTTTTCCAATCTCACCATTGGAATACAGACCAAAACGTCCCCCTTTCAATCTGTGTGCATATTCTCTCATGTGATTGAATAAATCAATAATATGACTTCAATAGATGCATTTAAAAACATTGACAAAAATCTGTACATTTTTGCAAGTCAATATTATGTGTAAAAAAAAGAAAATAATCATAAATATAGTTATCAGATAATTACAAAGCACTGAAGTGACCAGAAAAAGTGCACAGTTACTTAAATAAACTACAAAAAGAACTTCAAATGCGTAACAAATTGACTTCATGTCGCTGACCATCAAGAAACATAGAATAATGCACAAGACCTTCTCAGATCACACATGCATAACGTGTTCTCTCCGGACAGGTATTAAACCGTGTTTAAAAGGGCTTTGAATGTCAATTTCAGGCATTTTAATGTTGACAGATCATTTTTGGTCATCCAAAGACCAATGAGAGACTCACAAACAATTATAATTAAAAACATGATATTTTAAAAAGGCACTACAAAGGCAGATAGTTTTTCCCCTTTAGCTGATCCGAGGGAGCATCTATCATCAAAGCTTGAGAGTATGTACTTTATCCAACACATGGGGCTACAAAGCTATGCAGACAAAACCAGTATGCCGATAAGGTTTGATCTAGTTGGGCTCTTTCCACGCCACCAAGCTGTGCTGAGTGGTTTGGCGTCCGTGGAGCAGAAGAGTGAAGGGGTAGAGAGGGGACACAGTCTTTCAGTCATCGCCCCTGCATAAAGGCCCGAGCGAAGGATCCTTTCCACCAGTGTTATAGCTTTGGTGCAAAACCTGTCTGAAATGTACCTACTTGTAATAATACGTTATCTCATCTACGGTGCCTATGCGAGATCTTGTCCATTTTGGACAGTATTGTGCCAACAGTTTGATTCTTAGTGCAATGCGCAGTGCTGTTATTAGATAAACCCTGAATACCGCCCCTTTACGCCCCTGGTCCTTTTGTTTGCTTATTTCTATTACAGTATACATTTTTTTTTGTTTTCTCATTTCGTTTTTGTTTGTTCCTGTGCATTTATATGTTGCTTTCAATACCTATCCCTCTGCACCCAGTCAGTTTGGAGGCCTCTCTCACACTAAATCACGGCCGAGCAGCTTCCTTGTGTCATGTGGATGTGGCTTCCAGGTAGCTCTGGAGTTTACGTACAGTTGACTCATCCAAGGAGAACAGGTCAAAGTCAAAGGTTGTATTGGTGATGTTGAAATGGCCAGTCTTTTCTATGAGGTTCACAATCTAAAAGACACAAATGCATATATGGCAACCAAAAAACAGCAAACATCACTCCTGAAAGGTGACAAAAGTGGCATGAACGACACATAAATCAGCTGTTCTACAATGAGACCTTAGCAGAAATTCTTATGTAAGGATGCATTAAATTGATCAAAAGTATAGATATTTACATTTTTTCAAAACATGTCAATTTCAAATGAATGCTGTTATTTTAAACTTTCTATTCATCAGTGAATCATGAAAACCACAGTTTCCACAAATATATTATGATTTCTGAAGGATCATGTGATACTGAAGATCTGAGTAATAGTTTTTGCTTTTGCCATCAAAAGAATGAATTACACTTTAAAATATATTAAAATAGAAAACAGATATTTGCTAACACTTTACAATAAGGTGTCATTCGTTAACATTAGTTAATGTATTAATTAACATGAATGAACAATGAACACTACATTTATTACACTCTTTATTAATCTTTGTTAGTTAATACAAATACAGCCGTTCATTGTTTGTTCATGTTAGTTCACAGTGCATTAACTAATGTTAACAAACAAAACTTGTCATTTTAGTAACGCATTAGATTAGTAGATGCTGAAATGAACATTAACTAAAGCCCAAAACACACTGCACGATTTTAGCAATCCTATAAGATCACTACATGTCACACTGTGCGACATGGATCTAATAAACTTGGCTACGATGTGTGTGTAGACTACGATGATGACACCTATTGTCTCGTACGATACGACGCACGTTTCTAAAAAAGAATGCGCTAGTGGTAAATAAAAAGAGCATGATAAATCACACTTTAGCAGTAGTTTTTATGTGTGCTGAAAAAAAGTGGAAGCTGCGAAAGATGAAGGGATAAGAGCTTGAGGTAAGCAGTTTTATGTTTTAGCACCATGTCGCGTTGATTTCAAATATTCCCCTAACTCAAGGATCACCTAAAATACACCCAAATGAAGAAAAAAAATATTGTTACCTGCTGTAAAATGTTCCTCTCTCTCAAAGCCATCAGCCTGCGATGGAGGTCCACAAGCTCCTCTGTATAAGCCTGTAATCAGATCAATCATTTAAAAGCTTCATTGTAGTTTTATGTGCGATAAAAATCTGTATTTCAGCCACTGAGGAGTATGAATCAGTTATTTACCCTTCCTACCTTGTCGTATCCCCTCTTGAGCATTTTCTCGTGGGTGCAAGAATCTGGGCTCTTATTTCCTAACATCTGACAAAACGATTTTTTAAATCAAATTCAAATATACAGTCAAACCAAAAATAATTTAGACACCAGATATAGTTTTTGATACCTTTTTACTAGTGGGTACAGGACACTATAGTTAATTTATGTAAGTGAGGATAGCAAAATAAAGTAAACTGTGACATATTATACCCACAAATTCTTCATACAGTGGACAACTAGTAAAATGGATAAAAATTTGGGACACAAATTATTCAGACACTTTGACCTGACCAAGTGTTTTTCTTTAATTACTAATGTGACTCGTTTTACACCACAGACTGAACCAAATTAAGCATTGCTTGGTAACTGGTTGACCTAAAATGGTATTATCTAATTGTATGCTTAAATTTAAGTCAGCTGACAGCTATTCAACCTAATTCATTACATACCTTTCTATCAAAGTTATCTGACATTATCAAGCTGAATTTGTTCTGACACAGTTTAACTCTGAGTTCTTGCCATATTTTATTACCATTTTCTAAACTATAGCGAATAAACTGTGATAATGTGAGAAATGTTGAAGGTGTCTGAATAAATTTTGGTTTGACTGTAAACCAGATTCACTGTAAAAATGATTTTTCTAGGTTGTAAATAAAACAGATTATTAGAGCATATTTTACACAAAAATACTATTTCAGTCTTTAGATTTCATGTTCAATTAGGTACGTTACTTGACATTTCTTTGTAATTATTTGTGAAATTTAATAGCAATTTCTGAGTGAAAATTGTTTCAAAGTAAATCCTGCACCAATTTATATTCAGTGCATAAACCAGTCCAAAGTTTCAATTGCAATGCCATGCAAATCTTACCTTGAGGTTTGCTGAGCTGAGTTTGGGTAGAGGTGAGGGGGCTTCCTGGCTGGGAGGACGGGACTCCTCATTACCATCACTCTCACTGTCCATGCTTAAACTGAAAACAGAAAAACGAACTTATGAAAGGAATATAAATTAAATACAGTGTGCACCATGACTATGGTAATATTAATGTGTGGACATTTGCTTTTGATTTTTTTATGTCTTCTTTTTAATAAAATTGAACTGAAATTCAAACACGACCAAATTAGATCAAATACAAAGTCCTTGGCACAGACCGAAAGTTCTGGTTAGGTGGAGTCGCCTTCATGAGCGTCTCAACCTCAGAGATGCTGTCATCATCAGAGCCTTCAGAGCGCATATCCTCTACCATAGAACGGAGCGGCCCTGGACACAATCATCACGTTCAACCAAACTCAATGAGGTGACACACTCCTGATCATGCAATTCATGATTAAACTCCGTACCTTGGCCTTGCTTCTGCGACGGCTCAAAATCAGAATCAGAGCTGGAGCTGGAACTAGATGGACTGGATTGAGCCGACTGCTAAATAAACAACATCCTTGAGCTTCACTACATTCAAATACATTCAAATCCATGTTCTGCTGATGGAAAAACCAAAACGTACCTCTGATTTGGTAGAGGCTTCATCCTCAGAGTTGGATTCGTCGGATTCTGGTTGCCTTTTCACTTCCTGCACCTCTGGTTTCATCTTTGCCCAGTGGCCTTTATCTTTAGGGGTTTTCTTCTCGGGGTATGTGGAGGGTGTTGTTGAGGTAATGCGGGGAGAGCTGCTGCTGTAGCTTCCACTCACAGGCCCCTTCATGCCCTCAGAGCCCATCCTCTTCTGTTTCTTGGTACTCAGCTTTGGAGACTCGGTGGCGGACGAGGGCCTCTTGCTCGGGGCACGAGCGTCCAGCTGTCCCCCTCCGCCCGTCACTGCTCCTCCACCTTTTGGAGACATGCCATCCATCTTGGACTCTCTGACTGTGAGTTTGGGCTCTTTGAAGGCTGCTTTAGGCACAGTTTTCCCCTCATCTTTTCCTCTTCCGTCTAGGGCTTTCTTTGAAAAAGAGGATGACGATTGGTCTCGTGAGGACTTGCCACTCTCGCGGTCGCTCTCTCTGGATGTGGCCTTGCTCTCTGAATCCTTTCGTGTGCGCTCTCGGTGCTCTTTGGTTGCCTTATGGGCTTTGAGGGCTTTGCTGCTCCCACTTCCTCCATCTTTACTTGACTCCTACAGTAAAAGTTTTGAAGTGACTAATCATTCAGTACATACTCAGAAGCAACCACATATCCACCCAGAATAAATGAGCTTGTTCACTGAAACTTCAAGTGATAGTTCACACCCAAAATTGAAAATTCTGTCACCATTTATTCACTTTCATGTCATTCCAATCCCATTAAAGGGTTTTAATATGGGCACTCTTAATTTTCATTTTTGGGTGAACTAACCCTTTAAACTTCCGAAACACAAATGAAGATATTTTTAACAAAACCTGAGAGATTTATGTCCCTCCATTGAAAGTCCCACCAAAACTTTGACGCTTCAAAAATTTCGTAAAGACACTGTAAAAGTAATACATATGAATTTAATGGTTTAATTATAAGATATTGGTTAACTGAAGCTCAAATTAGAAGTCTGCATTTTTTGCGACCCGATGCGGCACAGGACAATTTTTGAATTGCTGAGTATGGGTGCGGGAGGGAAGATATTGATGTGTGTGCGGGAAGCGGGAGACAGAAAATGACTCTCAAGACTCCCGCAAAATATAACTATCCAAAAATAAATGAAAGGTTACTCAAATTAATTTCATGTTTTAAGGTACATAATGTTATTTGTCTACTGTGTAAAAAAAAAAAACAGTTTACTGCCACAGGTTTGGATATTCTCTATGTTTTTCTTTTGTATGTGACAGCAAGGGAAAGCACCTTCCTTTTTTCTGCTTTTTTCATGTGTGTGGGAATTGGAAAATATAGCCTATGACACTGGAGTGGGACAGAATCATATTGGAAAGGGACTGAAAAATCTGCATAACGTAAAAATCTAACTACGGGATTTTGAAGGCACGAGTGGGACAAAACATAAAAGTGGAAGTGGGAAGAAATATAACCTATTTTTAGCAGAAGCGAGTCAGAATGTTGCAGCCTCTTGTTCAAATGTGTTTGCGTGATACTCCAAACAAACCTCTTTGGTTTTACACGTCAAGCAAGCATATTTGATGTGCTCTATGTATGTGCGCTGATCAATGTTAATATGTAATTAAAAATCTGATCATCATATAAAGCGATTGTATCTCTACAGAAGACTATCATTAAACTGCTTGATTCATCTGGATTAGTTTAATGATCTCTTCATTAACTTTTTTAGCTTTTTCACTGCCTTTTAATGGAAAGTCATAGATCTCTCAGGTTTCATTAAAAAATATATTCATTTGTGTTTCAAATATAAAGGGAAGTCATATAGCTTTGGAACAACATACACTAGCAAAAACATACAGGATATTCTTAAACACTTCAACTTTTTTTTTTTTTAAATAAATTAATTTTGAATAATTTAAATAACTTAATGACCAATGAATGACTTTATTACTAACCTTTACTGCATGAGAGGACTTGATCTTCTTGGGGTCTGAGAAGGCAGAGAGTGGAATAGTAGGCAGCATTGGATAATCTGGACTGGGTCTTGGCATCATCTCCGCTCCCTCAGGAATAACTACAGCCTGGGACAAGAATAACATGCCAACAGTAAGAGAGAGTGAGAATCGGTTGAAAAGAGCTGATTATAGATGTACAGAAAAAGCAAAGACAAACAGTCCCACGCACTCACCCCACCGGCCTTGACCAGCTTGCGTCGAAACTCGTGTGTGGGGTTGTTAAATGTGAGCTTCTCACAGCGCAGGTGGTTGACAGGTGGGTTGCCCTCCAGGTTCAAGAAAAGGTCATAATTAAAGCACACCTTTTTAGGCTCCTCCTGTGATAGAAGGGTCAAGCATGTTCAGGCTTTAGAGATAAAAACAAATATTTAATAAAGAAATTGTGTTGAGAAAAGTATGAACGTCAGTATCAAACCTGAACCTCAGACTAGCAGTGTGTGAAATATTTACAGTCAAGTTAGGTCAAAGTAAAGTCTTTGGTAGATAACGTTTCAGGGAACGAGACAGAAAATGGAAAAACCCCATAAATATTCCACTACGTATTCTGGAAAAGTAAATATGCAAAATGATAATGATATGAAACGGAAGCAAGTCTTCAAATTCACATATTCTTACCATTAATACCCCCTCCAAGTTCTCTGTAGTTCAATAGCCTCATGTCAATTCTCTGTTAGCGTGTCTGTAAAATCTGTTAGCTCCCATTGCAAATACTGAGTTCACCTAGTTGGGTGACCTTTACCTTTACTGAATTGCAAAACTCCTCATCACAACATTTTTCCAATACTGGCAAAATAACACAGCCGCACACATCTAAAAAGACTGAGCGTAACACTGTGCTGAACTTTTCTTACATACCGGTTCTTCACAAAGAAGACAAAAAAAATGCAGATATTGCTGTAGGTATGGGATGTGCTCACCTTGTTTTTGAAATAGACCTCAATAGGCATGAGAAAACCAGCATAGCCTGACTCTTCCACTTTATATGGGGGTTCTTTACAAACTGAAACAAGAAAAATGTATTGCTAAACATTAACAGTCTACACTGAAAGAGAAATATGAAACTAGAATGCACTATGTACATGTACATACTACAATATGGTGAAGTGTGCTATTTCTTTGCCACTACTGACACAATGGAATTGCAAAAATAACAATTTTTTCCGAACAGGTTTCCGCAACACTCCCCCAAATCACACCATTGCTTTAGCCAGAGTTTGGCATATCAGACCACTCAAACAAACAGGGAGATACTTTGAAAGCACTCCAGAGACACAGTGTTTACACGTTTTGGGAAGTCAAACTACAAATGGCTTACTTATAGTTGTCTCTGCACATTTAACTGGGATAGGAGAAAGTAACATTAAAAAATTACACACTTCACCTTCATATACAACACCTGGAAAAAAATCAAGAAATCATACTTAAATGATGTTAATCCAGGTTTTTTACTTTGTGGCAAATGAACAAATCACAGATATGATACAAAAATTTGTTTAAAAGCTGAACATTTATTTGTGAAACATACTTAAAAGAAACGGAAGGAATTTCACCATTGTTTAGATGTAAATAAAAGCCTAAATTAATTCTGATCATCATGTAAAACAATCATATCTCTTTACAAGGCTTGAATTAAATGACTCAATTCATTTGTATTAATTTTATTATGCCTTTATAACCTTTTTTGATATTTTAAGTTTTGGTTACATGGACTTTCAATAGAGGGACAGAAACCTCTCAGGCTGCATTAAAATTATCTTAATTATTAACCGAAGTCTGGGTTTGGAATGACACAAGGCTGAATAAATGATGACAGACTAACAAAAATTAAACGGGTATGATTTCTAATATATAATACTAATGAACTGAATGTGTTTTAAAAACAAAATAACCAGGTTTATATATTTATATATGATTATATTTATCAATCAGTCAGTCATGTTTCAATCTCATTCATTTGATCTAAATACTGGTTGTTCAACAGCTAGCCATATTTTAACCACATTCATACTTTTTTAACGCAATAAATGTAATTGTTGTCACAATAAACAGATTTATTCTAATTCTAAGCAATTTGAATAAATGCATTTTGAAAATATTATTATTTAAATAAAATAAAATAGATGCAAATAGTTAATAGTCAGAATAGACCTGCTTTAATTTATGTATGACTGACAAATATACATCACATTAAACTTAAGTCTTACGTTAAAACTGTACTCCAAATAGATGGACATTTTATATGCAATTCAAAAACATTCATCTTTAATTTAGCTCTAAATCACTGATCTATAATAGAGACAGATATATAGTCATATGCTGGAACTACACAAAGTATATTAGTTTGGGCAACAGCATGAGGTAAACGGGCAAGATAAATCATGATAACTCGACAGAAGAAAATGGGCATCCACACAAATGGTTTCTTTAATCCTGATTGAAAGGGACTTTAACCTACATGGCTGTGAGTACTGTATAAAGCCACAGTGTTACGACATTGACTCAAATTAAAACCTGCCTCTCTTGGGTTTTGGGAAGCTGTCGTGAAGGTGGAAGACAACTCTCTCCACAAAGTGCTGGATGTCAGACGCCTCTGGGCCCCGAACAAACACCATCCAGTCATGTGTGAAGCCCTCGGTAGTGACTTTCTTCCTTAACTGGGCTCTGTGTCCCAGCTCCAGTTTCACCTGCACAGTGCACTGAAATAAGAGGAAAGCAGCAGTCATCTGTCAGTCTTCTCTATTCTGAACATGAGTCCTACAACAGTAGTACAGTAGAAATTGGAAAAAAAAGATTACAATACTTCATCAGTGAGTGACATGTATAACTCAGAGACTAAAGGCCAGCTTCTCAACACCACTGTTATATCTGCTATTTATATCTGTGAGAAATCAACCAGCTTTTGCTCTCTGACAGCTAGAGACGGAAATTCACAGTTCTGTGACATTCTACATGCGCGTGATGGTTTACTGTTTACAGCTTTTCTTAGTATGGAAACAAAATGACTGATAGGCTTGTATGCGTTAGCTCAATGGTTAATAAATTCTTTGCCAGAGTTGACTGAGTTCATATCCTATCTGTGCCTAAAACATTTTTACAGTGACTGCATAACACAAAACTACACAAGCAGTGCATGTCAAAAATAACTAGATAAAAAGTTTGTCAATTCATGATTGATGTTGGCTTGAGAAAGCCTGGCAAGTAGATTTCAAAGCTTGATGTTTCAAAGTCTATCAGACAGACAGATTCTATTAAAATGTGTCAGATGTTGTTTAATTAATTAATTGTGATCATTTATATGCATGTAGTTACTTAAACTTCAAAGACATTGCAGAATTTCATTTCACACTTCCTAGTTCCATGTCAAAAAACAGCTGTTTGACTTTTCTTTAATCGTTTAAAGATGCACACAGCTGATTTAATATTCCATCACTCAATATTTATAATCTAAGCCTTGCTTTTAATATACAAGCCAACATTACTCATGCGTCCAACCTTGAAATGGAAGAATTTTCTCCTGGTGACTGTCTCAAATCCTAAGTGAGCACCCTATCTAGACAGCATGTTTTGATCGTGGAAGAGTTCGAACGTTCGCGCGCTCCTAGGGCGCCCAAAATGCTGTCTATGAAGGCAGTTCATTAGGTTTTGAGACAGGTCCAGGCTAACTGGACAGCTAGTGAGTGCTGCCTGGAACTCAAGAGTCCATAGGTCCTATAAGCCAAATGCTGAGGTTTAGAAAAGGACATTTTGGTTTCTATAAGCATATCTTCGTCACGACATAAATTTACATAAAACACTAATGTAATTCCGCGGGTTTCCTGCTTTAAGCCTCGTAAGGATTAGCCGGCTAAGTTAGCATCCTAACCATCTTCACAGAAACGTTGGCCTCGTCTTTCAGTATAAATGTTTTTATGATAAAAACCATGCCTATTCCTCACTATTGGCTGTCTGGCAGTGTCAGTAAAGTCTTATTACCATGTTCTCCATTGTTCCCTATGTTCCGGTTGTTTAGTCTATTTACAAAAGCGTTGAAGTAGATTGAAAGTGCATCCTCGCTGTTACACATCTGATGGTGTGTGAAGGGAGAAACTGAACAGTTTGAACAAATGGCCGCGACACTGAGTTTTTAAAATAAAAGCGGAATGGCTCTCATCTACCTCTGTGTCCCTTCCACATCTTTCAGATACTTTTTAAAATTGCGCTTATACACTATGCAAATACTTAAAGTTGCTCCACCTATTACTGTATTTTACGGAAGTTTTTCAGTCACTTTCTTTCGTGCGGTTCTTAAAGTATTTCTATTTATATCAATTTAATTACTAATATATATATATATATAAAATGAAATGAACCTATACAATTTATAAACATCAAATACTTTAAAAACACGCATTCCTCCACAGACATTAATGTAGATTTCACAATAAGATGAGAAACTGACTCGCATCACAATTTAAACTAAATTAAAATTTCTAGACAGGTTTTATTTGCAGGTAGTGAACAGTACAGAAACAACTGGTCTAGAAACAAAATTTATTCTTTTTAATTTTTTTAATTAAGAATACATTTATTTATTCTTGAATAAACTGAACATTTGGCATAATTTTATGTTTTTAACTCTTGACACATTCATTTTTAACACAATTGCTGTTCTCTATTGCAGATACTTCCTATTGTAAAAAGGAAAAATAAAAATGCAGGTGACATAATATTACAACATTACTGAGTTTATTTATATGCCATTCCAAATTATTGAATGAAACCTAACAAGATATTTTCTTAGTCTAGATGACTCATAAATGCTTACTGAAGATAAGGCATGCAGCTCTTCATGTGTTTGAATAGTGATATTGACAGATCCAGACCACAGATGCTTGAAGTCCACACTGTCGGTGAAATGAAAATTGAGTATCTCCCTCTGTATAAAATGCTACTACCAAAATTATTTGTCAATCAACAGGTTTAGCATCTCATTTCATGTTAGAGCTGTGTATAAGTTGAGTTCTCAGAGTTTAGTGAAGTCTTAGCCAGTAAAGATGCGGTGGCAATCTCTGTATCTGTAAAATACACAGAAGGTTCAGTCAGGTGAGATAACATCCCTATATTGTACATACATACTTTCAAAAGGTCTTTTCAAATCTAAAGAGCTTTTAAAACATTAGGCATTATACTCTTGCTGACTTTGTAAATGGTTACAGAGAAAAACTGGGCACCATACACTAAACGACTAAGGATCACTCACTCACACACACACACACACACACACACACACACACACACACACACACACACACACACACAAAAGCTGCTTCAAACACAACAAACTCACACAGGAACATGTGCCTTGTTATTAGGAGACACATGATATGAAAACAATGTGTTCTTTTTTTTTTACAATGTATTCCAGCCTTTACTAGGATTTTCTCATGTGCACAATCCCCATTCCTTCAAGACTGAAATACACATCACGATTTTTAATATTGGAACATATTTTAAAACACTAGTCATCATGCATTTGCCAACTTTGTAAATGGTTACAGCACAAAACTGGACATTGTACACTAAACAACTGAGGATATTCAATATTCAAATCCTTCCAAAAACAAAAAACCCATGCAGAAACATTTGCCCCTAACCCTAGACACATGACAAATGAACACCATATGTGTTCTAAAATTGTATGAAAATACGTTTGATATCCACTGACTAGATAGATTCATCATACACTGTGTATTCTGTGAAATCTGTGAACTCTGACAAACAAAAACCTGCAGACTGACTCTGACTTCTGGCAACTAACATTGACTCATATAGACTGGAAATTGGGGCAAAAATCTATGCAAATGTCACGTAGTGTATTCCAGCCTTAAAGGGATAGTTCACCCAAAAATTTAAATTCAACCAAACAGTTGATGGTAGCCATTGACTGCCATAGCATTTTTTCCATACTGTAGCAATCAGTACCCCCATTCTTCAAAATATCTCTTGTGTTCGGCAGAAGAAAGAAATTCATACAGGTTTGGAGCAATCATAAATGAGTGAATGATAGAGAGAATTTTCATTTTTGGGCTATCCCTGCAACCCAATAAAATAAAATAAAAAGTGCACTGCAATTCAAATGAAGTACAGAAGTCATACCATGATCAGTGTTCACTTTGCCCCCTGGGTTCTTGTGTTGGCCCTCAATATGAGCGGTCATCTCCCCCCGGTCTGGGGTGCAGTGGCCGCACTGTAGGCAACTGTACCGACCTCTTGTGTGCTCCCACAGGATGCGGCAGTTGAAGGACTGACCTGACAGATTTAATTAATGGGGAGTCATTAAAATCAAAATGAACTCAAAGACTATTATACTCATGGTTATACGTGCACTGAGAATGTTTGTACAGACAGAAAAAAACCTTCACCAGTAAAAGTACCAGATTGAGCTGGAAAAAGAAACCAGTGATCATCGCCTCATACAAACAAGAGCAACACAATTAAAACCATCATTAAACCCAGTTTAGACAGATGAACATGGGCACAAAGGTGTTGGAATTAGCAAGCGTTGTCAACTTCTTCACACATGGTCAATTATTATGATACAGCACCATCTCTTGCCAGAAATGACCACCTGATTTTTGCAAAATGCTAATGGGAAGGGGAAAATTGAAGTCAAGGAACACTGGCCCTGAAAGCACACTCTCTGATGTTTTATTGCATGTTAGTGAAGCACCGGGACATATGTGTTTAGGATCGAATGAGAGTGGACTGAGTCATACAGCTAGATGGCACACCCAGGGAAACACTGAGCCCGGTTAGAGCAGGGGAAGGGGAGGAGGATTAGCATTTGAGGGAAGATCTGATTGTTCCCTCAAGCAATGTGTGTGTGGATTCTCTGTGCCTCACCTGGACTTCATCTCTATTTAAACTCTGACTGCTCGGAGAGTTCCATCTGTGCAAAAGGGGCCCGGGCGGGTCTGGCAGGACAGTGCAACACGACAAAACACAGTTCACTCAAAGAGGCCATGGCCAAGTCTTAGCATTTCCCCCCCCAAGTGATTTACAAATTCCCTTTCATTAGGACTCACACCTGTTGATAAGCAGGTGAGATCAGTTGAGCAAACTGGAAAATACACAGGTGAACAGGGTCTAAAATGTAGGATGATTTAAGGAACAATGGGTCTCATTCAATAATAATTGTGTGGATCTGTATTTATGTAGACAGAACTCCTCATGAAAAATGTCTGCCTAGTTCACAACAAGTGCATACGCACATGAATTTGTTCTTAACTTTGTTGAGTGAATTTGGATTATTCTAAATGACTGAAAGCATGTCTGAAGTTCGTCATTTGGAAAAATTAAGTTTGGAATAATAATTGTCCATTACAAAAATCTCTTATGCTCACCAAGACTGCATTTTAAAATCAAAAATAGAGTAAAAACAGTAATATTTTGAAATATCATTACAATTTAAAATACCTATTTTCCATTTGAATATAATATATTTTAAATGTCATTTATTCCTGTGATAGTAAAGCTGAATTTTCAGCAGCCATTACTCCAGTCTTCAGTGTCACATGATCCTTCAGAAATCATTCTAATATGCTGATTTCCAACATGGATTATTATGAATGCTAAAAATAAAAAACCTGTAATATTTAATTATATTTTCAAAGTTTTATTGTATTTTTGATGTTTTTTTACTGTATTTTTTATCAAATAAAAGCAGCCTTGGAGAACATTAACAAAGCCAAAGTTCTTATTTTTCTTTTTAATTATTCCAAACTTTTGACAAGTACTGTATCTATTTAATCAATGTCATATTAACATGTTCTGCATTTTTATACTGACATTTGTCCATTCATTTAGAATGTTTTAATACTTTATTGTATGAATCATGATCAGATTTCATGCCCAAATTCATGTGTACACACAGTTAGTGAATGAGACCCATTGTGAGCAATGACACTTGTTTTAAGTTGGCTTTCCTCACTCACAGAGGAAAGCTTTATGAGATCCATTCACCTTGGTTCTTCCTCCAGACTGCGTTTGATCCTGGTGGTGACGGCAGGGGCGGTGAAGCGGCCAGACTGGGAGGACCAGACCTAGGAGACCTCTGCTGCTGCTGTAGGCCCGGATCTGCCTGGAAGA
This sequence comes from Sinocyclocheilus anshuiensis, assembly GCF_001515605.1. Classification (NCBI taxonomy): domain Eukaryota; kingdom Metazoa; phylum Chordata; class Actinopteri; order Cypriniformes; family Cyprinidae; genus Sinocyclocheilus; species Sinocyclocheilus anshuiensis. Next base: position 567,788 of record NW_015542453.1, read on the forward strand.
CTGGGTTAACAGGAGACAGAGTAGGTGGAAAGGAGCTGTAGGGAGATTCTGGTTGGCAAAGAACATTTTGGATTGAGGCAGGATTTAGAGTGGCAAGGGGCACAGTTACAGGCCCTGCAGGTATGGGGTTAGCGAATGCGTTGTTTTCTGGGAGCCGCTGGGTTACTGGCATGCTTGCCAGTGTTGGATTTGTGGGCAAAGAAGGCATAGACTCCATCTCCTCAGGTGCATTTGGGGCTAAGAGTGGTCCAGATGATTCCATGTCAGCGGAAGCGGGCAGAACATTGGTGGGATCTGCGTCAGGTGCCATTCCAGTCTCTATTTTTGCAGCCTTGTTCTTAGCAACTTTAGCACAGGTCTGCAGGTGTTTGAGAAGAGTGCGGTAAGAACGCAGTTTGGCCCTGCAGCTCTCGCACCTGAAGGACATGAAAATGACGATAATGAAGAAGCATAAAGCTGAAACAAACAGAGCAGAACATAAGTGCTAGAAAAGTAAAAAAAAAAAAGTATTTACCCTCAAATAAAAAAATAAAAAAATCCAGCAACAACTGAATGAAACATTTTCTGTCAAAAAACGTACACAATACATGGTAGTATTTACGAAAACTCATACTACCGGATATTTTAACTACGTCATTGCATCTTTTTTTTGTTTGTTTGTTTGACCTCATATTTAAAAAAAAAAAAAAAAACATCAGAACTTGATCTGCCAGTGTAACAACAGACTTTTCTTTGGTGGCGTTAAGTCCCTTTTCATTGAGACATTCAAATATGAGCACCTCTATGAGAAATTATGGACTGGCAAGAAAGAGTAAAATTAAATAACCTTATTAAGAAAGAAACCTAAAAGCAGAGTTCTGCAAGAACTCACAGGAAAAAACAATTTGGCTTGTGGTGGTGCCTCATATGTTCCATTAACTGCTGCATGTTGTTGAATGAACCATCACATCCTATATGAGAGCATAGGAAGGTTTTCCCTAAAGAATAAAGGACAGTGCATTAGACACCAAATTGCTGATGTGACACCGTTTACGATTATGAATTAATTGATTAAATGTTTGCAAACAGCATTTCATTCATCGATATTATGAATATAGATAACTAGTAAAAAAACAAACCAAAAAATGGCATGTTGATGTTATACCTGGAAGAGACAGAGAAGAAGCAGTGTTCTTTTGATGGTCCTGAAGATGACTATTCAGTGCTTCAGGACTATTGTAGGTCCTCTTGCACCCAAAAAACGAGCAGGACATTTGACATCCTGGTGGAACATTGCATACTAGTTCTACTTATACTGGGCTTTAATATGCATGAACATGAAACCAGCAATTTAAAGTATAGTACTGATAATGGCATAAGTTACCCTCCATGGTGATTGCTTGTAATTGAGGTAGTGGGATGGTTCCTGTTCCAGCCAGACCTGCAACCTAGGATAACAATTGCCCTAATTTAGACAACATAAATGTGACAAAATATGATATAGTTCAGTATTGCTCATACACACTTTCAGTGAATGGCACGTAGTAAATTCTAATGTGGGTGTGCAAAGAGGAACAACACAGTAGACGTAAAAGCAATTAGTAGAATAATATGCACATGATCAATAGTGTTTAAACAAAAAGCAATCCATTGGCTTTACTGATAAAACTAACAGAACATCTCACCAACGTAACGTAAACAATCAGGGACGTCCGCAGACGCACGAGCTAGCAGACCAAAACAAAACATCGCTATATGTGTTCATGAGCAATTATTTATAGTGCACTTACTATGACACTTACTTTGAATGGATTTTGCAAAGTTTTCAAAGCTTCTTTTTAAACACAGACATTAATTAAAATGAAAGCGGTTATCTAGCTACACCGTGTATTTCCACCCTGTCTACGTGCGTTACGTTCGTCATTAAATATCGCGAGAATATACGTTCCCGTTTTCAGTTCGTCTTGTTGTTTGTTGACTGATGACAACATAGAAGATGATTGAATTTGCATTTATCTAAATTCTACGCAGCACACAGTTGCTGATTAGGAAATCTTTTGTTTTATTTTAGTAAGAGAGTTTTTTGTCATTTGTTATCCACACAGCCTATAGACATGGCATCTTTTAAGTTTTTATGTTGTTTAACCTTGTGCTTGTGATCAAATTTATTTATTTATTTTTTAACTGAAATTTACCTCAGCTATATAGGCCTACATGTTTGGACGTGTAGTAGTTAATGTCATGATACTGTTTTTATTATAAAATTATGTTTAAAAAATAGTTGCAGCCGTGGGAAAAATGTTTTAAGAAAATTAACAAACTTTTCTATTAACGTTACTCGTTTAGTCTGCATTTACATTGCTTATTGCACATCTGGTTTGATAAATTATATTTTATCCTGTTCATTGCTACGGTTATCACTGCAGTTTCGAAACTGAATCCCACTTGCATATGAGTGAACAGGATGCAAAATCTGAATGAATTATATGTAGTCTAGAAAGAGAGAACGCCTGAGAGTTGGCAGCCAGCCAGGTAGCAGAAATTGACTCGAATGCTGTACACAACTGGGTACTACATTAACTAAATTAATTAATGCATAGTAAATATAAAGACCAGTAGATGGCTGCAGTGAGCCACATAGTCTGCCTGCTCACTACAGACGTGGTTCTAATTATTATAATTATAATATAATTGTTATATTAAAATAATCTAACAATAAAAAATGCTTTTAAAAAACTGAACGATTAAGTTTAGATACTTAGATGTTAAACTTATGACTTGAACACAGTTTGAAACCCCTAGCTGTTCCCAACAATATTGACAAAACATGTTTCCTAAACAAAGTGTGTTCATTTTAAAACTGTACTAATTTTTCCACTGCCCAGTAGATGGGGCAATAAACAAGTCCAGTGTAATTAAAGCGCCTGTCCAAAACGGGATGCTCCGCCCCTGTCATTTAAATGTCCAATAGTGTTCTGAGTTTTTAATTCCGCCTCTCAGAGCAATCATTTTGATTGGATATGGAATGCAGAGTGGGCGGAGTGCAAGATACGATCTTATATGTGCGTAGAGCTCTCAACTGCAGTTTACACTTGACAAATACAGAGTAATAACCTATTAACACGTTGGGTTGAGCAACGGTGTGAACGCTGGCGTCTCACGGCTAGTAACGGGGTAAGAGATGACTCCCTTTCCACTAACTTACCTAATGATTTCTGGAACTCTTTTTGAGAAATAAAAACTCCAGTCTTTCTGACTGCAACCGCATGCAGCCCAGAGAGCGGTTACTCGGTCATCCTTATTAAAAATAGCTACTGACAGCTTGTAAACTAAGATTAAATAGATTGTTAACTACTTGCATAAGATTTGTCAGTTGATATATTTCTCAACTTTAATAGCAAGTTAATTCATTTGTTTGTTTGTTTTTGTCAAATTTCCTGATTTTTTTTGCCTCTTGCAATGTCAAAAATATCAAGTCTGTGCATGAGCTTTCCTAATTTCTCAGTCTCTCAAGAGCATCTGTTCGGGGCCATATTGATGCTGTTTCTGTCTGTCTGTGTAAACAGGAGTCATCTGTTGCACGACCACCTTGAGGTGATCAGTATTTGATTGAAAGGAGCCACTGCACTGTGATTAAAGCACCAAGCTGCATATTATTATCTGACCATTTGAAAACATGGTGCAAAACAAAATCACAGAGGTCACAGGATTCCATCACTCCTTCAAGGTTGGTAACGACTTGTGATTTACCAGAAAGTGTTTTATGTGAAATGGCAGACTTTAATTTGTGACACTTTTTCTCCTCTTCCCAGGGGGAAAACCCTTTCAGGACTGATGAATTCATAGATTCGGAACCCCATGTTGACTCATCCTTCAAGTTAGACCACTCGCCAAGGCCTGGTACAGCTATTTTGCCTACATTTTCATTAATATTGCTTGTCATTATCAGTCTTTGAGGTTGACGTAAACCCTGGTGAGATACTTATTGAGGAGATATTGCTTATCTCTAATGCTTTGTTAGGCAAAGTTCATAGCAGATTAGAGTTATGGACTTGGCACACATTGTTCATCTTAACTGTTTTTTTTTTTTTTGTGTTTTTTTAAAGACATGCCATCCAGCCAGCCCATCGATATCCCTGATGCCAAGAAGAGAAATAAAAAGAAAAAACGATGCAGAGCCACTGACAGTTTCTCCGGACGTTTTGAAGGCAAGTCCTTTTTGTTTATCTTTTGTAAATGCTCAAGCCTGGAGTAGAGGTTCACTGTCTGTAGAGGGTAAATATTCAGTTTTTCCTTTGCAGATGTTTACAAACTACAAAATGAGGTTCTTGGAGAAGGGGCTTATGCTGTTGTTCAGACCTGCATTAATCTGGTCACCAATATAGAATATGCAGTAAAGGCAAGTATCTTTTATTTAAAGCAGCATATTGCGAAACAAACTGTTGTCAGTGCTCATACAACCATCAAATAATCAGTGTCTTATCTATGTTCAGGTTAAACTCCAGTTGCCATAGCAAAATACCCTCTTAGGCCATACTCTCCTTATGATTGCTCTGATTTTGCTGTCACAGAGTCCCAGACCGTAATTGGAGCTTGCTGTGATTTGAGCTGATCTTGTGATGTCACTCATGACACCGTCATGTTTTATATGAATAAGTTTTATATTATTGCTGCATTTTGTAAAATGGGTGATACTTGGATAATGTGCTTCAACCAGAAAATAAAAAGCTTAGGTAGCAAATTTAAAAAAAAATTTAAATTATTTGCCTCATTTTAATTTTATTACAAAAAATACAAAAAAGGTGCTGAAACATTTGAAGCAAAGTAAAACATATAATTTATTATAATATTCTGATGTATAGAGAAAATTGAATATATTATAAAATTTACTTAAATGTAATACAACAATATTATGTATTTTAATAGTATTATAATATTTTATTCATTGATTTCTTGAGTTGCCCTTTAAAGGGGTCATATGATGCTGCTGAAAAGAACATTATTTTGTGTATTTGGTGTAATGAAATGTGTTTATGCGGTTTAAGGTTCAAAAAACACATTATTTTCCACATACTGTACATTATTGTTTCTCCTCTATGCCCCGCCTTTATGAAACGCGTCGATTTTTACAAAGCTCATCGATCTGAAAAGTGAGGTGTGCTCTGATTGGCCAGCTATCCAGTGCGTTGTGATTGGCCGAATACCTCAAGCGTGTGACGGAAATGTTACGCCCCTTACCATATTGTGATGCCCTGTCCGACCGGAGCGTAACATAAAACCATGTCTGCATTTGTGATCGGAGAAATGACAAACAACAAGTGCTACTCTACACTGCCCAAAAAACTCGCGTTTGAATCGTCAGTGGCAAATTCTTTAAATATAAAAAACGTACTTAAAATCTGTGAGTCAGAACAGCCGGCATTGTAGTCTACTCTACCAGGATCAGGAAACAGTCCTCCATAAAATGCGCTGGACACATCTGAATATTTGGGTTAAACCGTTCTGGAACAGTGTTAAGTGTAAATACAACTTAACCACTGATTTCTAGACGTGTTCTCTTTTGGAAGGCCAAACAAAGTAGTTTCGCTTTCACAATGAGAAAGCGTCTCACACCGTGGCCTTGAGTGAGCCGTGGCCTAGAGTATGCGGAGGCCGGCTTGAGTGAGCAGAGGCGGGCGGGCTTGAGAACGGCACGGCCGGCAGGTTCAACGAAGGAGCGTCCGGAGGGCTTGCGGCAACCACATGTGACGACGTCCTCTTTTGGAAGACCAAACAAAGTAGTTTCACTTTCACAACGAAACACAGTGCCTTCACGACATGGCGGAGGTGGCAACAACAACAGTAGTACAGAGAGAATAAAAGTTACGCCTTTCTTTGCGTGAACATTTGGGCGGCGTTATGCAAATCTTACCACATCGTGACGTAGATATGTGGGGGCGTGTTAGAACGAGCCGTTTTAGGTAGGTGTGGCTGACTTTTAACTTTTATAAAGAATATCTCTTTGGATTTGAGACTTTAGTCTTTGCAACTTTACAGATCTTCTTTATGCACCAAGAGCTTGTAACACTCCAAAGAGTAAGGAAAAATTGAAATCACATCATATGACCCCTTTAAAGGAATAGTTCACCCAAAATTAAAATTATCATTTACCCACCCTCATGTCGTTCCAAACCTGTATAAGTTTCTTTCTTATGCTGAACACAAAAGAAGATATTTTGAAGAACCAAACAGTTGCTGGTCCCCATTGACTTCCATGGTAGGCAAAGAAATACTATGGAAGTCAATGGGGGACCATCAACTATTTGATTACCAGCATTCTTCAAAATATCTTCTTTTATGTTGAGAACAAAGAAATTCATAGAGGTTTAGAACAACAATTTCATTTTTCATTTGTGAACTATCCCTTTAATGGAATGAATAGGGGCTATTTCTGCTACAACAAAAATGTGACTTATTATAAATAAGATTGCACAATCTGAACAGACTAAGGGGAACAGATTTAAAGAGTGGATTCTTCTGCAAAACTCTAAATCTAAATTTGAGTAGCAGGAGGACATTGTTAGTAGTATGTTCTCTTAAATGACGTTAGAGCATCAGTGGTTTATTATTGAACACTCCAAGTGTTTGACACTAGGAATATGAATTGAAGGAAGCAAACTTTGCCTCTTAGTTATGTGTCCTGCCTTCAATGTAGAGTGTTACATAAGAATAAAAGGGGGTTTATGCTGGGACAGATGGCTCTGTATCAGTGTTTCAGTCCTCTTCAGGAAATACAGGACTCTAGCTTTTATTCATGGTCATTTGAGCTGTGTCCGTTTTATTTGTTATGTGGTGTTATGTGTACTTCTCTCTGGAACAATGGCTTTCCAGCTACTGTGCTGCTGCTGCAGCTGTGGAACAAAAATATAAATGACCACAGTGCCTGCTCAGCAGAGAAACTTCCTCTTTTCAGTTGTTGATATTGTTTAGCAGGACATGTAGTCTTTGAAAAAGCAGTGTGGTGTCTCTCGCTACATCGATTTGACCTAGTAGATGGAATGGTTTTATATATATATATATATATATATATATATATAAGCAATGTGTGTTAATTGAAGAGTGCGGGATGTTCATGTGGCATTTCATGGCACATGTTCTGTATGTGACTTGCCAAAGGGAATGCAAAATTGAAAACAGCAGGTTCTCCACATTGCAGAAATAAATCACCTTTTAAAATATTCAAATGGAAAAGTTATTTTAACTTATAATACTTTATAAATACAGTATAAACAGTAATACTGTAATGCAGGCTCAGTGAGCAGAAGAGATTCCTTTCAAAAACAGGCAAACGCAAAACAGCAGTGTAAAATTTAATAGACAAGTTCTGCTATTTAAATTCTATTTAAGTTAACTGCTATACACCACTTATTACGACATTACCAGCTGTCGATGGCCTTTCGATGGCTGTGCGCCCAGTAAATGAAACCAGAAAATTGGTGGCATTGTTGGTTCTATTGTAGAATTTAATTGCCATTTAGTCAACCCTTCTTTTGGGATGAGTGCACTGCAACTTTCTGTACTGCACACATGGTCTGGATGCCCTGTATGTTGTGAAACCTGATCGTCTGTCTAGTCCGCCAGCTTGTAAAGCCCGATGACCATGTGGTGACCTGCTGACTCAGTGGTCTGAGATGTTCTTTTGTAGGCAGGCAGTGGTGTGTCATCTGTGTGCTTGCTAATCTCCCACACGCGCCGAGTGAGGGTGACCCACAAAGGGACACGCAGATCTGTCGACTCGAGCTCGATTCTGAGATGACGTGAACATGTCTGAGGGTTTTGCCACTTAAAAACAAATGTGTACTATAAGGTCTGTGTCCAGGTAGCAGAAGAGCCCGTCAAAACGTACTCCAGAGTTCTGTAATTCAAGGTCGGAACACAATGTGTCCTTCCTAGGGTTTGTATTAGGTCACTAATATGATGTTTCAATGTTCTACAGATAATTGAGAAGAGGCCAGGCCACAGTCGGAGCCGTGTTTTCAGGGAGGTGGAAATGCTCTACCAGTGCCAGGGCCACAGGTACGGGACGCTCTGTGTGACACTATTGATCTGTTCGAAACCTCTAAGGGAAAATTGCATGTAAAGGTCACAGAAATACCAAAGTGCATTGTGACAAACTCTGGGGGGGGAAAAATAAATCCAACATTGTGGCCAAGGGGAGAGAAATTTTATTTAATACTCCAAACTAAACTAAAGTACCAATTTAAAAATGGATCTGATGTAATTATTGATTATTCATGTATTATGCGGTTAGCTTAGCTAAATGAAAACTGTATTGAAATCTATTGTGGTTGAGTTTTATGACTGTCAGGATGCTGCTTTAGACTGCTGCCTACATAGACTGCAAGACGAGGTTTTGGAACAAAGCTTGAGAAGCTCATTAAGACTAATTGAAAAAGATTCCTTTACGCTTCATTACCGTGTGTATACTTGATGGCTAATGTTAATGTATTTTCTCACCACAGAAACATTTTGGAACTGGTTGAATACTTTGAGGAAGAGGACAAATTTTATTTAGTCTTTGAGAAACTGAGAGGCGGTAAGTTATGTTTTTTTTTTGTGTGCGTGTGAAAATGATTACTACTGATATTTGGTTTTAATTTTTTTTTAAATAGAAAAGGTATTTACTTTACCTACTAAGTTATAGGTATTGATCACCCAAAAATGAAAATGGTCATTTTCTCACCCTCATGTCATTACAAACCTGTATGAGTTTCTTTCTTATGTTGGGAAAAAAATATATATATATTTGAATCTATAGTCCTAAATCTTCATGCATTCATTTGTATTCCCAGGTTCTATCTTGACTCACATACACAGAAGACAACACTTCAATGAGCAGGAAGCCAGCATAGTGGTGCAGGACATCGCCAGTGCTCTGGACTTCCTACACAACAAAGGTTGGGACCTTTAGTGTTGATACAACATGATGTTATCATGCGTTCTATATATTATCAATATAGATAATTGTTCGTTATGTCTTGTTATAGGGATGGCACATCGAGACCTAAAGCCAGAGAACATCCTCTGTGAACATAGTGACAGGGTGAGTCTCTCTCTGTACATGAGGAGACATGAGACATCCGAGGAGAACACATGCACTGCATTTCTGACCAGATTTTTTGACATCTGTTGGGTACAGTAACATTTTATGTGCTTTTTGTGCTCTTGAACGAAAACATGAATTGACCCGGGTTATCTGTTTAGGAATACTCAGTGGCCACTCTTAACTCCTTTCACAGTGGAATTTATGGATTTAATTTTTCTTTCTTTTTTCTGTAGATCTCTCCCGTGAAGATCTGCGATTTTGATTTGGGAAGTGGGATCAAACTGAATAGTGACAGCTCTCCCATCTCCACCCCTGAGCTCTTGACTCCGGTGAGTTTAACACGTATATTAAAGGGATGGTTAACCCAAAAATTGTTCCAAACTCGTAAGACCTTCGTTCATCTTCGGAACACAAATGAAGATATTTTTGATGGAATCTGAGAGTTCCCTGACCCTCCACAGACAGCAAGGATATTACCACGATCAACGTACAGAAACGTAGCAAGGACATCGGTAAAATAGTCCATGTGACATCAGGGGTTCAACCGTAATTTTCATTTTTGGGTGAACTAACACTTTAAATGGACTGATATGGACTTTTTGATTGCCGATATTTTAGACTGCAGGATAGCCAATGACCTATATGATATCACATTATTAAATTAGAATAAATAGTAAATTAATAGGGGTGGAACGGTTCGTGGAAAAAAATCGAACCGTACGGTTCTCCACACACGGTTCGGCACGCACTAGGACCGCAGTTCAACTTAAATCTTACAACGCATCTGTAATATGGTTTGCTATAAATAACACGTAAAACAAACAGGGTTCGGCTAATATACGTTTCTGTTGAAGGATGCGCATTCTGGCTTCCCAATACATTACAACAACAGCGATTGGGGGGGGAAACGTGGACAAACCATTCACTCTTGTTCAATGCCGTATGCTGGAATATGAGCATTTATTCCGTCATCACCCGGGCACGTTGATATCTGTGTTTAAGCTAAACTCGTTTAAGCTTTGCCAGTTTAAACATTTAAGAGCCAGAGGACGCGAGCTCGCGCGCGCGCGCAGTGAGAAGATTTGTGCGTGCGCTCATCCGAAGTGTGCAAACCCACGCCTCAGAACACGTGCAAATATTAAGCTTTCTCTGAAGTTTTGTTTAAATGGACAAATTCTCACAAAAATTGTCAAAATGCCCATCTTGGTAAGTATCCTATAGCAGACATAGCCGGCTGAACGTACTGTATCAGTGCATTCTCTTAAAGTGACAGCACTTTCTTAATATTAATCAAACAGCAACAACAAAGAAATCACTCGCTGCTCTTGATTTGAATAGCTTTTGTAACTTTAATAAAGCTTAATCTTTAATTTATACAGTCAAATATGCAATGCTGTTTTACATTTCATTACTTTATTCAATTTCTGTACCTGAAAACTGTTAGACCTACCAAAAAAAAAAAAAAAAAACTGAAAATCACCGTTTATTTTATTTGTATCTTTTTACTCTATTGTATTTGTTTGTGCTGTTGCTTGTAGTTAGATTATTCTTATTTTCTTTTATTTGACCGTATAGTTTTTGCCTAAACCTAGCACGTACTGAAACCGTGACTTTAAAACTGTGATACAAACCGAACTGTAAGTTGAACCGTTCCACCCCTAGTAAACAACACGTGCTGCAATTAAATTTTTTTTATTTAAACGTAATATTTATGAAATTATAGTATTTTTCATTCATACAAATTTTAAAAACATGAATAGCATACCTGTAGGACAGGTGATTTGTAGGAGAAGGGAAAAAGTCAGGGGGAGTTATGACTTCGTCCAGAAAGGATGAATTTTTTTGCATTGATTAAAAGGTTTTTGAAGACTTATTCACAATTATGTTTCCATATGGACGTATTGTCACCTACATTTAATTTGGTGTTACATAAATCAAGCCACTAAATCTAGCCAGTGTTTTAAATGCCATTTTTATTGCCACTTCACTGCATTGGACTTCTAGATATCAAAATAAGAAGAGCAGAGATAAAGGTTATTGATTTAAAGCCAAAGCCAATAAACCTCCAAGTGATCACCTCCAGTAACCAAGTTTTGTGAGCATTGAACATTTGTTTTGATGTGACGCGTTACCTTGGGTCACAGAATTGTCAAGATTACAGCTCAAGGAGCACAGTAGACGAACAGCGGTTTTATTAGCTCTCTGAGTCTGAACGGAACAGGCAAAGGTCTTTTAATGTGAATGTCTTCATGTACAGAGAGCATAAACAAAATTCCTCATGGAAATCCTTTCACCCATACCTCAATCTTCTCACCACACCCTGGGGTTTTCAGTTGCTTTTGAAGTGTTCAGACTGGTTACTAGAGGCTTGTGTTTTTGTATGGTCTGTTCTTTCTGATGTCTACGAGTTTTTCCTTTTTCATGAAGAGTTTCCTCTGCACCCGGAAGGAGGTGGGTCAGAAATTAGATGGTGAACTCTCTCCATTTACCTTTTTGATTTGAGCATAACTGCGCCAGGATGTTCAAGAACAAATCCATGGCACAGTTCTACGTGGCATTTTACCTTTTCGTTTTCAACTCATTTGAAGCATTGACTTTTTTTCTCTCTGTAGCATGATGGGTTTAGTTCACCCAAAAACAAAAACTGTCATGTCATTCCAAAGTTGACATTTGTTCATCTTCAAAACATGCAAAAGTATTTTTTTTTGTTTTAAATGAAAACGGAGATTGTTTCTCCATTAAGTTATTACCACTAATCATAAAGTTTATGAAGACATCTTTAAAGTAATCTAAATGAACTGAGAAATTTAATCCAAGCCTTCGGAAGACTTACACTCACTTTGTGAATGAATTTAGCCATTTACTCCTATTTAAAAAAATTGATCAACACATCAAATATGGTAAATGGAAGCTCCAAAGTGCTTGATAAATCTTGTGGGTTTTGAACATCGAATTACAGATTATACAGTTTTCACTTTGGGTGAACTATCACTTTAAATACCGTTGCGTTTTTCACCCACAACTGTGGTTTTACTTGCTAGAATAGTGACCAGGGAAACTCCCTGGTTTTGCCAGAGCTAAAGTCCTGTCTTGCCATGATAACATTCCCTTCATAAACATCCGAGAACATACGGTTATTGAGACTGATGCAATGCCAGTGCTAACTTTCAGTGGCTGAGGTCACTGACATAAACAAGATGACTTATTTATCATCTCTGTGTACATTCAGGCTTGCCCTCTTTTGCTCTGTACACCATTACACTCTTGTACCCAGCAAACTATATGCAAATCCTTACTCTGTAACGTACATGTTGTCTGGAAACACCGTTTTTTTTTTTTTTTTTTTTTTTTTTTTAATGATGAGAGGAAGTGGGTGGGGTTGCTCCCAAGCAACTGCAAATCCTAAGATTCCTCGTGCACAGAGGAGCATTATGTAAGAGCCCAGTCATGCTGAAAGCAAAACCAGCCAAGCAATAAACTGACAATTGGGGATCATTGCTGGACTGCCTGTGATTTGTTGAATCGCAATATACTTCCATTCCTGATGTGGGACAAGTACTATAGTTATGTTCCAATTGTGCTCCCACAATTAGGTGATCTTTTATGAACTTTGATTGGCTAGCCAAGAGCTCTTACTTAAGATTACAAGGGCCACTTACGGTAAAACCACAGTGTCACATTTTATCATGGCACTATTTTTGTCGGCTATCGCGTTTCCTTGAAAGTGATGCCCCTGACATGTTTAAGGAGCTCGGATGGTTTGAGGGAATGTGGCATGTGCTTGCGAGGTTATGGAGGCTTAGGCATGGATTTGTCAGGGTCCGAGAGATGGCCATCCTGGCTTATTTTTTGGAGTGTCCTCTGAGGACTTGTAGTCTCCTCCCCCTCGGCCTGCAAAGAAACACCGGCATAACGTCTTCAGCTTCCTCCGTTTGCATCAGTGACTCATACAGTAGTTGTGTAACAATCTTTTACCAGACAGCTGCACTTCCATAAAAATAAATGAATTTGCTCATGTCCCGCTAAACTGCTAACCTCCTCGGTGTGGGGAATGTCACATTCATTGCATTAAGTATTAGTGCACCATTCAGAATGTCCATTCCTATGTGTGTGTTATGTAACATTCGAGCAGGGTTGGGACTTGTTTATCCCTAGCCGGTGTAGAGCGGCTTAAATCCTTTTTCTTTTTTTACTCCCAAGCTGCAACCTTTTGGCCTAGTTTCCACATGACGCAGACAGCAGCAGCAGCCTGTGGGCCCTGCTGGAACAGTTGTCCACTGACACGTCCAGGTCTGAATCCGATCAGGCCACCCCAGCTTAACTCAGAACAATGAACTTGATAATGCCCTGCAGGTGAAAACAAACAGAAGAGGCCAAGCCGAGGGAGTGCTGGTAGCTGTGATTAAATGTTGTAGCTCTAGATGGCTCACCTTGTAATTTATCGTACTTTTGAACTTGTTGTCCAACCAAGTGACATGTTGATGGGACCGTAATAGTAAACATGAAGTGAAACCAAGATTGTTCCTCTGCTCTACCAACGGAGTTCATGTGGCCTTTAAAACCCATGTGGAAAATTTGTGGACTTTTCCTTGTGTGTATGAGGACTTTTACAGTACGTACTAAAAGGTTTGTTTTTTTCCTACAGTGTGGCTCAGCTGAATACATGGCTCCTGAGGTGGTGGAGGCCTTTAATGAGGAAGCTAGCATGTACGACAAGCGCTGTGACCTGTGGAGCCTTGGTGTCATCCTCTACATCATGCTGAGTGGATACCCGCCCTTTGTGGGTCGCTGTGGAACAGACTGTGGTTGGGACTGGGGAGAGCCCTGCCAAGCCTGCCAGGTACACCACATACTTGGGCAAGATTCATGGTTTTCTGGGAAAGCGTTCAGTATCGAAAGCAGTGAAAGTTCAAAACTTTACATGGAATCATAGCAGGTCTAGCCACCTGGTTTCGTAGTCGGAGTTTGACAATAAGGACTGTCCGACTAAATCGTCACTAGCCAAATTGGGTTGTGTTGTCAAGTTTATTTACATACATTTGCCAATTTAAAAAGGGGAAAAAACCTTAGGGTTGAGTCTGAATAGTGATATTGCTTCTGTGAATTGATGTTTAATACCATTCATCACAATGCGTCCACAGAGCATGCTGTTTGAGAGTATTCAGGAAGGCAAGTACGAGTTTCCAGAGAAGGACTGGGCACACATCTCTCCTGCAGCCAAAGACCTCATCATCAAGCTGTTGGTGCGGGATGCCAAAGACCGCCTCAGTGCTGCCCAGGTTCTGCAGCACCCTTGGGTCAAGGGGGTATGTCCATTCCCTTCCATCTCTAGGATTCCTGAGACTCTATTTAACACCAATTAATTATATGGTTCTTGTGCTGTAAATCATGTTTTGTAAATCAGAAACTATCATTTCTGTTGTTCTTCACCAGTGTGCACCCAACACTGTGTCTGCATCCATATTACATCAGAGGTGAGTATATTGCATACTAAATGTCCTGATGTACTCGCAGCAAAGTTCTTTTTCATTCTTCGCTTGGAGGGTCAAAATAAGTTTGAAATACCTGAGCACACCTACCGATTAGGGTTATTTCACCCAAAAATGAAAATTCTGTCATTTAAATGCTCACCCTCATGTAGGCCTGGGCGATAAAACGGTATCGATATTTTTCGACGGTATACCTTCTTCGATAACGATGTTAAAAATGTTCTATATAGTGCACGTTATAGGCACGTGCTATGAGTGACGCAGACAGCACACACAAACACATGCTGAATTGAGTGCTGTGCCTGCCTGTGATGAGGAGATTGTGCATAAAAAACATTTATATTAGTCGAATTTAAAATAAACATTTGTATTTGAATGTTAGGAGTGGGTCAGGGAGCGTCACAGTGGCGCGCGAGATGCGGTGATAATTATGCAAGTGACGTTGGTGCATTTTAATGTTTTGTTAGTCTTGCCCACGAGATGCGCCGCTGCTGTGTTATGCATTCAAAATATTAGAGAAATATAGAAGCTCAAAGCGGAGAAGATCTTGATTATGTGAAAACCATATTCAGCGCATTTTTTTTAGACTGACAGATATGACCGCTGCACTCGCATCTCACACAAGAGATGTATAGAAAGCCATGCAAAGTTAAAACAGTTTAAACTTTTAGAAAACATTAGAAATTAGATATGTTTAATTTTTATTGTGTTTGACTGTTAAAACAAAAAAAAAGTTGTTTGTCTCCATAAATTGGGTTAATTTAAAAATACAGTGGTTAAATTAAAAAAAAAACAATTCTATTGCTCTGTTTTAAAAAAAGGTTAAAAAAAATGTCAATTATCGATACCGAACGATATGAAACATTATATCGTTGATTTTTTTTTTTTTTTTTTGTTTTCAGCACAAATTGTGCTATAATAATATGTGAGCAAGATGGATGTACATGTTTGCATTTTTTTGAAAAAAAAAATGCGTGGTTAGTAAGTTTTAGAAAAAATATATATAGCTGAAATAAGGCCATAAAATCCATACTGAAAAGTTCCGAATAAGACTTTTGAGTAATCAGTCTTACAGGCTAGAATATTTAGACGTAATGCACTTTTTTTTTTTTTTATAGACCGTTTTTTCCATGCGTTGAAATTTCCATGTGCTGCATTACTTTGCTCATTGCGCCCTCCTGTGGCATCGGGAGACGAGACAAAAGTTTCCTTAAAACCTATTTAATCTGCATATAAAACATTAGAAATTAGATATGTTTAAT